>NC_069801.1:60210583-60433083 GCF_027406575.1 Nycticebus coucang | reverse complement strand
GGGGCTCTCTCAGTAACAGCTTTTCACATTTAAATGCAGCCTGCTTTCCAGTGTCTGTAGTCAGAGCCCGCTGGATTTGCAGAGCACATAATGTGGTCGTAGAGACTGAGGAGGCAGGAACACATCCTCCAGGCCCACTGAGCACGGCGGCTGCCAGGGTTTATTTTTGGGTAATTATTGTCGAATGATCCTTATTTGTAATCTCTTTTTCTGCTTGAGATCCCCTTTTATTTTTCAGAATCATGGTTCGCATCAGGAATCTGTGAGTTCAGAGGCTGGGCGGCTGAAAGCCGAATGTTCTGTCCATAAAAACACAGCCCTGGCCTGGGCCGCTCTGGTGACTGTGCAGTGCCAGCTCCTGTCTGCGGTTTTGTCTCTTGTATCTCTGGGAAGGCAGGCGGACAGCACGGTCACCTGTGAATGCAGCCACAATTGGCTCAGCTGCCTCACTGATACATGTGCCCCGGGAAAGCTACACAGGGATTATCAGCGTTCCCAACAGCTAAAGGTGATTTTCAAGAACAGCAAGGATTGCTTCAGATGCTCTCCTTAAATTTCATTTTAATATTGTGCGTGACGGAGCCCACAGATAGGATGAAGGCTCTGAAGCCTGCAGACCAGTCCTGTGTCTTCTTTTTGATTCCATTTTCTCACTCTTGGACATTCCCCAAAGGTCAGCCAGGGAAGTCTCCGGATGCCAGACAGCAGGCAGAGGCCCCCGGCCCAGCAACCGCTGGTGTTCCTGGAAATGGGCACCAGGCACAGGTTAATTCAGACTGCCTTGGTGGGCGCCCTTGTCCTCTCAAGGTGCGCGCCCAGTCCGTGCTGATGGCCTGCAAACCGCATCTATTTTTACTGGTCTTTCACTGTGTAACTCATTAGAACAAGGTCAGACCTTGATGGAAGAATAATTAGGGTTTATAGGAAATTACCCTGGGAACAATAGGGCGTTCAAATTTAAATTATTAACATATTTTTAGGGCACTGTCTAAAACACCTGTAATTATGAAGACTATTTTTTTTTTTTTTTAACTTGGGAGAACTGGAAAGCACCCTGCCGTGTGCTGGAAGATATTGTGAGATCAGTATGTAATGGCTTCTTTTAAAACTCAGATTTTGAATCTCCCTGTGTTGAGATATAAGCTGACCAACTGTGATCATCTTCAGAGGCTCTCGTCTGAGTGAGAGGTTATGGAAAGAATGTGGTATCTGTAATAACCATAGCTACTGTTTGTTGATTGCTCTGTGCCAAGAACTTTATTTACTACCGTTATCTAATTTAATCCCCACAAAACGGACGAGGCAGGAACTATTATTAGTGTCGTCTTATAGAGAAGAGAACTGAAGTTTGAAGAAAGTGAAGTAAGTCGGTCAGAATCACATAGTAAAGGGCCTGGTTGGTATTTGGAGTCAGGTCAGCGTCCAGGCCCTTGGCCCTGCACTGCAGTCTGGGCTTCCCTTAGTGCCCTGTGCGGTGTGGGCTTTCCCTGCATAACCTCCCGCAGAGAGGCAACCACCTATCTGAGCTTAGTTTCCTCATCTTTAAAATAGTGAAATAGTGTTAAGACCACCCACCAGATAGGCTTTATGTGAAACTGTGTCCAAATATGAAACTCCTCATATGCGTATGACCAGTTATTATCATGTTAAAGAAAAGATGGCTTCAACTGAAGCTGATCATGCAGTTGCCAAACAAATCTTTTAAAAACATCTCTTTCTGGGTTGCTCAACCCTTCTTGACCCTTTGCAGTGACTCCCTACCATCTGTTAGAACAGGTCCGACCCCTTAGCCAGGAAAGAAGCCGGGTAGAGCCCTATCATTCAGCCTGTGGCCTCTTAGGCGCGGAACCGTTGCAGAGCCTGGACTCTCTCTCTACTGTTCCCTTCTGCGGTAGGCTGAATTATGGCCTTCCAAAGTGTCTACATCCTAATCTCCAGAACCTGGGGAAAGTGTTGAATGCATTATCTTACATGGAAAAAGGAACTTTAAAGATGTGTGTTGCGACCCCTTTAATGATCCCATGAGACATGGATTGACAGGACACGCTGCAAGAGGTGAGGCTAACCATAGGTGCAGGACAGCCCCGAGCACTTCTTGCAGAGTCCTTTTATTCGGAAGATACACTATGGCAGGAAAGATTACTAAGCAAAGAAATGCAGGGGCTTCTGCTCAGGGAAATGATCTCATAGGTGCCAACAGAGTATGTACTCAAGGAAATGATCTTCAAGGATGGTAAGGGAAATGATCTCCAAAATACTACATGCAATTTTTTCTCCACTAATCCTTCAAGGAACTGCTGTAAAATGCTTCATGTTTAACAATAGCCTTGCTACTACAGGACTGAACTTTGCTCCTCCGGGATTACTGAGTTACTTGGTGGCTCGCCTTCCAAGTCACAAGAGATTTCCAGGCTTGCCAGGAGACTGTCTTGTTCTCAGTAATTCCTCAGATGAGTTACAATATTGGTGGCTGTTGTAGTAAGTCCGATGTTTAATCCTCTATAAATGTGATTAAGGTTTCTGAGATGCTGAGATTATCCTACACTATCTGAGTGGGCCTGATAATATACTAACAAGGGTCTTTACATGAGGGAGACTGGAGAGTTGAGTCAGTCACAGGAGACGTGAAAATAAAAGCAAGAAAATGGAGTGATTCACGGAAGGGGCCGTGGGCCGAGGTGTGCAGTGGCCTCAGATGCTTCCCTGAAGCCTGCAGAGTGAACATAGCCCGCTGACACCTTGATATTAGACTTCTGACCTCCAGAACCCTTAGGGAATAACTTTGTTTTGTTTTAAGCCACTGAGTTAGTGCTGATCTGTAACAGGAGCAAGTGGAGATAAAGGCATGTTTCAGATCATGTTGCCATTGCTGCTTATCTGCTTAGGCTGCTGCTATCACCTGAGATGCCCTTTTCTTTCTCCCACCACTTGTCTAAATCTTAACTTTTGTGCTCCAGTCCCGTCTAAAACCTACAGCACTCGGGGAGGCCAAGGCCAGTGGATCACTTGAACTCAGGAATTTGAGACCAGCCTGTGCAAGAGTGAGACCACGTCTCTACCTAAGGTAGAAAAACTAGCTGAGCATTATATCACACACCTGTAGTCTCAGGTATGGGAGAGGCTGAGGCAGGAGGATTGCTTGAGCCCAGGAATTTGAGGTTGCTATGAGCTATTGTGACACCAGGGCACTCTAGCCTGGCCAGCACAGTGAAACTCTGTTTTAGTAAAATAAAATAAAATAAATTAAATCTATGGCAGATTAATTGTTTACTATAAAACCAACAGATCACTTGACCATACCCTGACATGTATC
This sequence comes from Nycticebus coucang, assembly GCF_027406575.1. Lineage (NCBI taxonomy): Eukaryota > Metazoa > Chordata > Mammalia > Primates > Lorisidae > Nycticebus > Nycticebus coucang. The sequence continues at coordinate 60,429,770 of NC_069801.1, read as the reverse complement.
GCTCATTTTTTCATTGATTCCCCAAATGTTTGTCACATACCTACCAGGTCCTGGGGACACAAGCATTCAAGAAAGGAGGCAACAGTGCCTCGCTGATACGTGTGTGGGGAGGAGGCCATGCAAGCCTGCATGGGGAGGAGCCTATCTGGGGCGAGCTAGGAGGGATTCATAGAGGAGATGGTGTTTGGGAAGAGTTCCCGAGCTCTGAAGAGCTTCCGATTTCCAATTGTTTCATGTTTCCAAAAGGATTGGAGAAGAGGGGCTAAGAGTATGGCTTGAGAATGAGCGGGTCTGAATTCAGATTCAGGCTTTGCCACTCTGGGGGTCTGTTTCTTTATTTGTAAAACAAGGATGATGGTGTGTGTGTGTGTGTGTGTGTGTGTACACACACACATATTGTATATAGATAATGGTATACATATATGTGTATATATCTGTATGTGGCATTTTTAGGACTCACTTCTGTGCACTCTGTGGCTAGCACCTCGCTTGCATGTAGCAGGTGCTTTAAACGCTCTCTGACCTGACCCATGGCACCAGGAATCCCATCTACACTTTCACAGTTGGAAAAGGTAATGCTTATTTTCATGCTGTTTCCCCCAGCCAGCCACTGCGAGGGCATCTGGGTTGGGACCGTCTTCATCTTAATGACAGAGCTCATGCCCTGGGTGCTGCATAGTGGCACAGATGGGTTGACCTTGAAGCCAAGGTCAGATTTACCATGAGGCTACTAAAACACCAGTCTTCCATGGGTCCCTTCCCAGGCCCTGTAACTCATTTTGTATTTGTAGAGTTGTGTTCTTTTTTCTCGAGGACAGTTTGTGTAAGCTTCATGCCCTGCAAACCTGGCTATTCCCTGCATAGTGGCCAAGCTTACGACCTCTGTCCCCCGACTGCCTGGGTTCAGAGGTAGCTCCAGGTGGTCTTCCCTCTGCCTTAGTTTTCTTCTCATCTTTTTCTGAGTCAGAGTCTCACTCTGTGCTTTTGGCATCACAGCTCACAGCAACCTCAAACTCCTGGGCTCAAGTGGTCCTTTTGCCTCCGCCTCCCAAGTAGCTGGGACTACAGGTGCCCCCCACAATGCCCTGCTAATTTTTCTGTTTTTTAGTAGGGATGGGGTCTCATTCTTGCTCAGGCTGGTCTCAAACTCCTGAGCTCAAGTGATCCACCTGCCACTGCTTCCCAGAGTGCTGGGATTACAGGTGTGAGCCACTGCACCCAGCCTAGTTTTGTTATCTTGAAAATGGAATTGATAATACTTTCCTTATAAGTTGCAGAGAGGATCAAATACACTAATTTTAGTAAGCATTCACTAGGTGTTAGCAATTATTATTAATTATGGTAAAATTAATTAAGGTAAAAATGGCAGAGGCTGCTCTCGTGAGAGCAGAAATCACAGAAATCATTTTGTCTTGTTCACTTCTATCCACAGAACCTTAGAAGACAAATGCATATTGTGTTCTTAAAGCCAGAGCACTGTGCTCACTACATATTATTTTGTTTTTTCTGCCTTCTCTCTCCAATTGGATTGTGATAATAACAGCTTCTATTTATGTCATACTACATAGAGTTACTCATTCTTTTAGGAAATATTTATGGCACACAGTAGGTACGCAGTAAACTATCTCTTGAATTAAATCATGACTAACCTGTGCAAATGTAAATACATGATCCCCGTCTTTTCTAAGTTTTGTTTCTTGGTAAAATCTACCTACGCTAAATCTAAGGTCCATTTCAGCATTGCAAGAGGACATTAACTATAGAAACAGGGGATTTGATACATTAAATGCAGAGAGATAGCACTGTTGTCCTCACCTGCACAGAGTCACTGTCACCTACTTTACATACGTACCTGATGTTTGGCTGCCACGGGAGGCTTAAAGGGGGGAGAGATAAGGGCACAGGACAGTGGGGAGAAAGGTTTGCTTTAGTCTCACCTCGAGGTCTATCCCCTGACTGGCTCTATGACCTTGGGAAAATCATTTAAACTTTCTGAGCCTCACTTTGCATATCTGTAAAAGAGGCATTAAAACTGTCTTCCTGAGCTACTTTACAGGATTGTTGTATTAAATGACGTATTTTGCAGAAAAGCACTTTGTCATTCTTGTCCACCTAAGAACTACTGTAGCACTTGGGATCTAATAGATACAAATAAGTGCCAACTAAATGAAATACTAATTCTATAAATAAGTTAGTGTTATTACCATCTAAGGAGATAAGGCAATAAAAAGCACAATAAGAGTTTAAGATAGTGTGTAATAAGTGAAAAATTTGGCAAGGTGGTTACGGATACAAAATATATCCCTTCAAAGTGTATTCTAAATCCGACCATTTCTCACCATCTTCCACCACATCTGGCTGGTCTGGGGCAGAACTTTTTTAATAGTTGTTTTTGTTTCTAATCTCACTGTCTTACAGTTTATTTCTCCCACGATGGATATTATGAGTTTTCAAAAATGCACATGCTGTCACATTACTCCCTCACTTAAAGTCTGAGCGTCTCATCATGGCTCATCCAGCCCTGATGATCTGGCCCAGGCCTACCTCTCCCCACCTTCACCTGTTACTACATCCTGCTTGTTTACCTGGCTCCAGCCACACTGGCCTTGCAATTCTCTGAATAGACCAAGCTTTTTCCTGCCTCTCTTCTTTCTACCTGTTCTGCACAGGTCTCTCAGTTCAAAAGTCACTTCCACAGGTAGAGACTCCCTGTCCATCTGCATAAGGCTGCCTCCCCACCCCTGTTTTATCACTTTCTGAAAACTATATATTGGCTGGGCATGGTGGCTCACACCTGTAATCCTAGCACTCTGGGAGCCCAAGGCAGGTAGATCACCTGAGCTCAGGAGTTTGAGATCAGCCTTAGCTCAAGCGAGACCCTGTCTCTAAAAATAGCCGGGTGTTGTGAAGGGCACCTGTAGTCCCAGCTACTCAGGAGGCTAAGGCAGGAGGATTGCTCAGACCCAGGAGTTTGAGGTTGCTGTGAGCTAGGATGCCATAGCACTCTACCGAGGATGACAGAGTGAGACTCTGCCTAAAACTAAAAAACAAAAAAAAGAAAATTATACGTCTCATTTGCCAATTTACTTGTTTATTGCAATTGTTGTTGCCTGTCTCCCTTTGAAGAATAAAAGCATCTTGAGGGTGGGGACTTTGTTTTCTCTTTTTTCTAGCTTCTGTTTTTCTAGTCTTTGTCATAAAATTCTCTCCTTTCCTTCTACTCTGTGACTTTTACCTCACATCTTCTTCATCCCCACTTTCATGTAGCCCCTTGCCATACCCACTTCTCTTACTTAGGAAGGTTCAATCAGTTTTGGAATTCACAAGGCCCTGCTGTCTCAGTCCTTCTAAAAGGGCAGTACGTTTCCATACACAGGATTTCGTATCCTAAAGTGACTTGGCTCCTTCAAAAAAACCATTGAAATAACAATTTTTGTTTTGGCCAAAATTATACATGCCATAATAATTGGCTTACTACCTTCTTAGAATTCTGTGAACATTGCCTGCAGCAGATGACGCTGCTCTGTGGGGCAGCGGCTGTGTGTGCACACTCACCTGAGAACGGGCAGGGGTTGTGTGTGCACACTCACCTGGGAACAGGCAGGGGCTGTGTCTGCACACTCACCTGGGAATGGGCAGGGATGCGCACACTCACCTGGGAACGGGCAGGGGCTGTGTGCACACTCACCTGGGATCGGGCAGGGGCTGTGTGTGCACACTCATCTGGGAATGGGCAGGGATGCGCACACTCACCTGGGAACGGGCAGGGGCTGTGTCTGCACACTCACCTGGGAACGGGCAGGGGCTGTGTGCACACTCACCTGGGAACGGGCAGGGGCTGTGTGCACACTCACCTGGGAACAGGCAGGGGCTGTGTGCACACTCATCTGGGAACGGGCAGGAGCTGTGTGTGCACACTCACCTGGGAACGGGCAGGGGCTGTGTGCACACTCACCTGGGAATGGGCAGGGATGTGCACACTCACCTGGGAACGGGCAGGGGCTGTGTGTGCACACTCACCTGGGAATGGGCAGGGGCTGCGTCTGCACACTCACCTGGGAACGGGCAGGGGTTGTGTGTGCACACTCACCTGGGAACGGGCAGTGGCTGTGTGCACACTCACCTGGGAACGGGCAGGGGCTGTGTGTGCACACTCACCTGGGAATGGGCAGGGATGTGCACACTCACCTGGGAACGGGCAGGGGTTGTGTCTTCACACTCACCTGGGAACGGGCAAGGATGTGCACACTCACCTGGTATTAGGCAGGGGTTGTGTCTGCACACTCGCCTGGGAACGGGCAGGGATGTGCACACTCACCTGGGAACGGGCAGGGGCTGTGTGTGCACCTCACCTGGGATTGTGTGCAGATGTTGTGGCTATTCGTGGAAGCAGCCGTACCTACTCAGAGCACTTCCCTCTTGTCAGGCCTGCATTGCCACATTTCCTTTATTGTAAAGAACTGGAATGAAAATGTTTATTTTTATCTTAAATGGAGGAGGCTGCACTGGGCCCTGCCACTGCCTGCTGCCACCAGTTGGCACGGTTACACTGGGAGACGGGTCAGCTCTCTCTGTGTCGTGGTCCATTTTCCCCTCCACTGCCCATTATAACACAATGTGCAGGAAACCCGGAGTACATATCGCATTTTCCCCGTGACCGCTTAGGTCTCCCGGCATGCTGGTCCCTTCCCTGTGCTCCTGTTACTCCCCATACACGCCACACGCACAGCCGTGCTCCCGTCACGTGTCCCTAGCACCCATCCCCGCTCCTGACGCAGAACAGGTTGTCAGATAAATGCTTTGTGACAATTTTTCATTTTCCTTTCAAATTTTGATCTTCTTTTGGTTTGGGCATCTACATGTCTATGTGTGAAGGGGTCACCCTGGCTGGTGTTGAGAGAGTAGACCCTCCCCTCAGACAGATGCCTTGCTGAGCAGTGTGGCTCGCCCATGCAAACCTCTTGCATTGTTCAGAGACTCCGTCCCATGCCAAGGATCCAACTGCCCACCAGCAGACACGCTGTGGTCCAAACAGATGGACAAGGGAGATAGGCCAGCCAAAGCTTGTGGCTGAGCACGGGTCTCTACAGAGAAGCCAAGCGCATGGAAATGAATGCTTGTCCTTGCCGCTGGTTTCCAGCGTAAGGGTGGACCAGCGTGGATGAGGTTTTGATGCTGATCTGCTGACAAAGGAAGAGGTAAAATGAGAATGAGAATGTGGGGATGGGGGTGCTTTAACAGGTGGATGGAAGGCCCCCAAACACAGGAGCTCTGAAATGTTCAAGTCAGTTTATCAAGGGGAATTAATGTCATCTTTAGACGGGTCAGTTCTAATAATCCACATCTGGCCCAATCACCCATCAACAGTCATTCAAACGTTGAGCATTTAACACGGGCCAGACACTGGCAGGCACCAATAAGAGAGAAAGACTCAGGTGGCCTGTGCCCTGTAAAAACTTACTTTTCATAATTAGTCATTGAATTACAGTTTTACATGTTATGCAAAAGTGCAGGGAGCTAAGGCAATATAAAATGGAGGGGGGTCTGGAAAGATGTCTCTGAGGAGGTAATATTTGGGTTGAAATCTGAAGAATGTGTGTAAGTTGGAGTGGAAGTGGGGTGTGGGGCATATTCTTGGCACAGTGGGAATAAAATGTGTCTTGTACCGTCTCTTTGCAGTGGTGACCAGCCAGTGTGTACACACCCCCTGAGGAGGGGATTCTCAGCCCTCAGAGGCAGCACCTGGATCACTCTGTTCAGACCAAAATCTGGATGTTGCCCACCAAAATCCATCTCTGAAGCTCCTGGCTGTCAGTCTCACATGTATACTTCCTGGGACATTATAGAGCAAGCCAAGTTTATCTTCTTGGGACAGCTGTGGTTTTTACCTGCCGGCAAATTTTTTAAACTCCTTAAGACTCAGACCTTTTTCATCTATAATTGAGGCTAATGAATAGCATGTGCCCTATAGAAGTGATGTGAAGGTTATATGAAAGAATCTATACGAAGTGCTTGCTTCAGTGCCTGGACATACTCAGTTAACCAGGTGCTCGATAGATGTTAAATAGCATCGTATTATTATCAAACAAAAGTCATTTGTGCATTAGTCTTTACTATTGGGTTGCATTCTCCTTAAGGACCTAGAGAAAAAAAACTTGGATTTGGGGATCAGACAAATCTCAGTTCATAGTCTGGCTGTAATATTTCCTAACTAGGGGTAGGTGACCAGTTATTAGAAAAATTGTAAAAATGTAAACTTAAAACAAATTGTAGAAAATGACATCTCCTGTCTAAATTATTGCAAGAATTGAAAGAGATGCCTTGCATCTAATGCTCGGTGCTCAGTGGCGTGGGTCTCGTTTACCCATGATGGCACCACAGTGACGTCCTCAGTCCGCAGTCGCTTACTCAAGCAAACATACTTGGGAAACAACCTGTAACTCTCTTCCCTTTTGTGGCCATCGCCAGAGAGGCAGCGGCCAAAATGAAGTTCAATCCCTTTGTGACTTTGAACAGAAGCAAGACCAGCAAAAGACATCTCAACGCACCTTCCCACATCCAAAGAGCTGAGACACAAGTACAATGTTCGATCCATGCCCATCCGAAAGGACGATGAAGTTCAGATTGTCCGGGGGCATCATAAAGGTCAGCAGATTGGCAAAGTAGTCCAGGTTTACAGGAAGAAATACGTCATCTACATTGAGCAGGTGCAGCAGGAAAAGGCTAATGGCACAACTGTCCAGGTGGGTGTTCACCCCAGCAAGGTGGTCACGACTAGGCTTAAACTGGACAAAGACCGCAAAAAGATCCTTGAACGAAAAGCCAAATCCCACCAAGTAGGAAAGGAAAAGGGCAGGTACAAGGAAGAAACACTTGAGAAGATGCAGGAATAAAATAATCTTATATGGAACTTTCATTACACCCTGCTAAAATGAAGAAAAAAAATAAAACATACTTGGACGGTTGAGGAGTAGCCAATAAATATTCATGAATGAATGGAATGGACAAATGAATGAAATTTACCTTCTTCACAACCTTTCCTCTAAGGGAGATTTGCTGAGATTTCCCCAGCAAAAGCTAGAAGCTCAGGTCTTCTGGACGAAGACAGGGGAGCCCGCGAGAGCCAGTCCAGGTGCAGACGCCGCCTTCGGGGGCCAGAACCTTGCTCGTGCCTCCAGCCACGTCTAATGAGAAGCCCAGTGCCTGCCGCCCGCCTCACAGATCTGTCCTGAGGATTAATGAGATAACATCTGAAGAGCCACGTGAAGCCTTCGGAAGGAAATTATAGGTAAAAGCCTAGTTCCTGTGAAGTTGGCTACTGAGAAGAGTTCTGAATAATAAATCTGTGGTCAGGTTTTTAAAATGTTATTTTGTTAGTAATTGGGTACAAAGTTTTTGAGCACTGAGCTGGCCTGTGGGGCAGGTTTTTTGTCAGGCCTCCTCAACACACTTTAAAGGTGTTTCCAGAATAATCTTTCTCAAACACTCAATTCCCAAAGCATTGTGTGTGTTTGCTAAAAACATAATTTCCTGGGCTTCAACTACTGGAGCAACCAATTTGCAAAACTCCAGGAAGTTGCATTTATATGCAACCAATGTGAACGACGCCCCCTGGTGTTGTTCAACGCTGCAGCTGGGCTGCCCTCTGACGGAAGGGGGCTTTCTGGCTGTGGGGCCTGGGAATTTGCATTGTTAACAAGCACTTCAGGCGGATTAGCATTGAGAACCAATGTCAACACTGAAAAATGAGTGGCTGTTGTTTTCTTTCAGTTGGGGAAGTGGGAGGCTGCTGGGGAGCAGGGAGCAGAGCTGCATAACAAAGAGTTCTTCACACCCTGGCTCTCTGAGTAATAATAAGCTAATTAGGAAAATAATAGTTAACGTTTATTGAGTAAATTTACTAATGTCAGGCAGGGAAGTGTGTGCTTTATAGGCATCATCTCGGTTCATCCTTACAATAACTCCGTGAGATCAGTATCACTCATTATCATCTCCACTTTGTAAATGAGTGAAACCAAGTTCGGAGAAGAAAGTTCTGGTATGTAAAGGCTAATTATTGTTATAAGCTTATCCGCAAAAGGAATTTCTAAAATATAAATCCACGGCTTTAGCATTCAGATAAGAACGGCAGCATTGGCGCAGGACTGGGGGAAATGGAGCTAGGATAGGCTTGGGTGTTTGGCACGGCATGAAGGTGGTGGGCGCCTGTGAAAACAGGGCAATAAGGGAAGACGCATGGGATAAAACACGGACTTCTTCAGGTCAGCTCCCCCGCCAACCCCCCGGAGTAGGGGAGGAAACTTCATTCTCTTATAAGACGTCCAAAACTCAGCCTGTTTTTATAGCGTTTGTCTATATAGGATAAATAATAATTTGTGAGTTGGCCTGTTATTACTCTTCCATTAGAAAACATGTTTTAGTAAATGCACAGGTGAAGTTCCTGTGCAAATTTAACCAGAGGCTAAACACTGGCAAATATCCTGGCTGGGAGACAATTTAGAGAATTAGGGTTTCATTTATAATTCCATTATGGCAAGAGATCACCAATAGTTTGAAAAACACATCCTCCTCTCCCAGGATCCAGAGCTTGACTATATTTTCTGCTTCTCTTGAAGTGAGGTGTGGTTACGGGGGAGGTAATGTGTATTGCTTTCCAGTCTGGCCTGTGAGACCTTCCAGGCCAGGTCCTCATGGTCTTTCCTGCCCACTGTCACTGAATGCTGGTGCCCAGGCTGCCTGGGCCTGTGTGTTTAGGATGGCCACATTCTCAGCCTGAGTCCTTGGAAACTGTGGAACTCAGACCCTCTGGCCCGATTCCCTTCCCCCGACTGTTACCTGAGAAAGGAGACACTTCCTTCGAAAATCCTCTGAATTTGGTGATCTGTTTGTTACTGCAAATTAGTTTCCTTCTAACAAATATATCCAGGGTGAACTTTTTTTTTTTTGGAGACAGAATCTCACTCTTTCACCCAGGCTAGAGTGCCATGGTGTCAGCCTAGCTCATAGCAACCTCAAATTCCTGGGCTCAAGTGATCCTTCTGTCTCGGCCTCCCAGAGCACTGAGATCACAAGCACGGACAACTGTGCCTGGCCCAAAACAATTTAAAATTCATTCTTCATTATCTGTCTCCCTGATAGAGTCAAATGTAGGAACCCCACCCAGATAGAGCTGACTGCCTAAATGGATCAACCCCCCCCCCCTTCTGACAGATGTCCCACCTGGAAAGGTGAATGGTGGCCAACTCCCCACCCTTCCGAACTTTAAACCCCCATCCACCATTACCCACGCGCCGACTCCTTTCTGGAACTCAGCCTGTCCTCACCAGGGTGGAATAAAGGCCACTGTTGCCCACACAGAAGCTGGATTCTGCTTCCCTTTTGTTTTGTGTCTCGGAATGATTTTTATTTTCTGCCTTTGACCTCTCACCCCCCCCCCATTAGAATGTAAGCCTCATGGAGGCAGGAATTTTTCCTTGTTTTATTCACTGTTCACAAATAGCAGTCACTCAGTAAATATTTATTAAATGCTGCAGAATGAATATGAACAGGACATAGAAACATAATCGTCTGAAGATGTATATAGTCGCTATCAAATGAATAATACAAACAATGTGTGCTCTTTAGGTAAGGATTACTCACCTTTCCCTCTCATCAAGCAAGGGCTCCTTCCCAAAATTTTCTTGGCTTTTTAAAAAAGAAAGTGTTGGTTGGGCGGCACCTGTGGCTCAAAGGAGTAGGGCCCTGGCCCCCCTAGTATTTGGTTAGAATCATCCTTCTACACGACTGGTTATTCTTCATCAAACCAAAGCATAAAAATACAGTTTTTCCCCATTTCTTTGAGTCCTCATTCTGAAGCCTCTCATGTCATACAAAACTTTGGTTAAATAAACTTGTTACACTTTTCTCTTGTTAATCTGTCTCTTGTTACGGGTATGTGAGCCATGAACCTTGCAATGGGTAAGGGAAAAATATTACCTTTCTCCCCCGTTGAAATCTTAACTTTATGGTATAGCGCTTAATTTTTATACCGCTATGACAAAATACACTTTTGTTTTTATTAAAAATGTTTTGTGTTATTAAAGGTTATGTATGCTTTATAGATAATTTGGAAAATGTGGCAAGTTACAGAGAAGAAAATATATATGATCCGTAACTCCAGTATTTAGAGATAATTATCCATAATGTTTTGATATAGCTCCTTCTAGACATTTTCTTTTTCTTTTCTTTTCTTTTTTTTTTTTTTGTAGTTTTTGGCCAGGGCTGGGTTTGAACCCACCACATCCGGCATATGGGGCTGGCACCCTACTCCTTTGAGCCACATATATATTCCTTTTTATAAAAAAAGAATCAAACTGTATGTGTTTTGTTATGTTTTGCTTTTTTAACACAATATTCTAAATTGCTGTATCATATTATATGAAAATCTAATAATTTATCATTATTTTTCTCCTGTTTTTGGACATTCGAGTTGGTTCTAAACAATTTGCTAGTGTAAATTATGGTGTCGTGAAGGTCTGTATAAATAAATCTTTTCTGAGACTGAATATTTTCTTTCTTTCTTTCTTTCTTTTTTTTTTTTTGAGAAAGAGTCTCAAGCTGTGGAGTGCCGTGGTGTCACAGCTCACAGCTACCTTAAACTCTTGGGCTTAAGCAATTCTTTTGCCTGAGCCTCCCAAGTAGCTGGGATGACAGGCGCCTGCCACAGCGCCCGGCTATTTTTTGGTTGTAGTTGTCATTGTTTGGCAGGCCCAGGCTGGATTTGAGCCCACCAGGTCTGGTGTGTGTGGCTGGCGCCCTAGCTGCTGAGCTACAGGCACCGAGCCATAGACTGAATATTTTCTTAAGGTAAATTTCTAAAATGGGAATTATTGGTGAAAGGGTCTAAAGTTTTTTATTTTATTTTTTACTGTGAAAAATTTCAAAAGAAGATAAAGGTATCATAAAAAAGAAATTCTAATTTATTTATTATTTATATTTCAGAATATTAGGGGGTACACATGTTTTGTTTACATATTTAGTTTTTGTATGGACTGAGTCAAAGTTACACAGATGTGCCCTTCACCCAGATAGTGTGCATTGTACTAAAAGCTGTGAATGTACCTACCCCCCAGGTTTTATACTTCTTAACATTTTGCCATATTTGGCTTCATCTATTTTTAAAAATAGTTTTGGGAAGCTGGGTATGGTGGCTCACATCTGTAATATTAGCACTCTGGGAGGCTGAGGCAGGTGGTTAGCCGGAGCTCAGCAGTTCAAGACCAGCCTGGGCAAGAGTGAGACCCCATCTCTAAAAACTAGCCAGATGTTGTGGTGGGTACCTGTAGTCCCAGCTACTCAGGAGGCCACAGCAAGAGGATCAATTGAGCCCAAGAGTTTGAGGTTGCTGTGAGCTATGATGCCAGGGCATTCTACCAAGGGTGACAAAAAATGACTCTGTTTCAAAAAAATAAAATAAAAATAGTTTTGGGAAGGGTGTTGGGTGCACAATGGAAGGGTGTATGCACACCTCCTGGGTGAGAGGCACACTGCAACTTGGATTCTACCTAATAAACACAAGCAACGTAACCGAGTCATCTGCACCTTCACATTCATTTGAAATTAAAAAAAAGTTTTAAAAATCTCTAACAGATAAGGACTTTAAAAGGGCTGTTTAAAAATCATAACTATATTACAATGTTCACACACAATAAAACAAATAATAAATCTTTAATATCATCTTCGACTTTTCCTAATTGTCTCAAAACGTCTTTTTACAGTTGGTTTGATTGAAACAGGATTAAATACAGCCCACACATTGATTTGGCTGTTATGGCTCCTGAGTCTCTTTTAACCTTTAAGACTTTCCCTTTCTTCTTTCCTCTGAAGCCATTTATTTGTTGAAGAAAAACAGGGAATTGATCGCATAGAATTTCCACACTCGAGTTGTGTCCCGTTCCATTCTCATGGAAGTGTTAATACATCATTCTACCCATTATAAGTTTTGTAACTTTAGAGCAGTGGCGTTCAGGCCTTTAATGTGCCCCAGCATTGCCTGAGGGCTTGTTACAAAACACAGCGCTGGGCTACAGTCCGAGTGTCTGGCTCAGTCACCGGATGAGCAGGAGAACTTGTGTTTCTCACACATTTTCAGATGATGCCATCACTGAGGCTCCAGAGGCCACACTCTGAGAATTACTGCTTTAGAGAAAAGATGATATCGCTTTAAAGAAATGGGTAGGTTTACAACTGAAAAAAATACATACTCATGTATTTAATGATGGGGTTAAAGCCCGCTGCTTCCAAATGCAACGCCTTGGCATTTCAGGAAACACCAGAAGCAGGAAGGTCACTCTCGCACCTGCCATAAAGCAGATCAGAAGCCTCTCATTTTTTTTTTTTTGTTGTTGTTTTTATTTTTGTTTGTTTGTTTTTGCAGTTTTTGGCCGGGGCTGGGTTTGAACCCGCCACCTCCGGCATATGGGGCCAGCGCCCTACTCCTTTGAGCCACAGGCGCCACCTGTTTTTATTTTTTTGAGACAGAGCCTCAAGCCGTCGCCCTGGGTAGAGTGCCATGGCATTACAGCTCACAGCAACCTCCAACTCCTGGGCTCAAGTGATTCTCCTGCCTCCAGGCACCCAGCAGAACGCCTGGCTATTTTGTTTGGTGGGCCCAGGGTGGATTCGAACACACCAGCTTAAGTGCATGTGGCTGGCGCCTTAGCTGCTTGAGCCACAGCCGTTGAGCCAGAAGCCTCTCATTTCAAAGGTGCTATCCCTATACCTGGATGAAAGGACCCTGCTTATCCCTGAGTACAGGACACAGGAAGAATCTGAGTGAGCTGGCCTTGCTGAGCTGTCCCTGGTCTCCTGTGGTCAGGCCACACCCCCTTTGCCCAGTCTTGCTTCCCCACCACTCCACACTTCCTCATCAAATGTCACATAAAATTATAGGGGGTTCCTTCTTCCTGTGGGTCTTCATTTCTGAAGACTCCTGTGTCATGTAAAACTTACAATATTAAATACATTGGCGTGCTTTTCTCTTTTTATTTATTTTATTTTATTATTATTTTGTTTGGTTTGATTTGTTCTTTTTGAGACAAAGTATTCCTCTGTTACCCAGGCGAGGGTGCCGTGGTGGCATCATAGCTCACCACAACCTCAAACTCCTGGGCTCAAGCAATCCTCCTGCCTCAGCCTCCCAAGTAGCTGGAACTGCAGGTGTATAGGTGGGCACCACCATGGGCTAATTTTTCTACTGCTTTTCTCTGGTTAATCTGTTTTTTTGTTACAGATGCCTCAGCTGTAAACCTGGCAATGGATAGGAAAAGAAATCTTTCTTTCTCTATAATATATTCAAAGTATTTACTTAAGAAAATATATATTGATTTTGCTCTTAGAATTGTTTTTTTCCTTTTATTCTTCAACTCTTTTGAAAAATTTCAGTCCTATAGAAAAGTTGAAAGATGGAACTTTTTTTTGCAGTTTTTGGCCCGGGCTGGGTTTGAACCTGCCGTACTGGGTATATGGGGCCGGCGCCCTACTCCCTGAGCCACAGGTACCTCACTAAAGATGGAGCTTTTTAAAAGGCTTTTGCTTTCCGGAAAGTACTAATGTAGCAGTGAACGAATTTGTTCATTTTACCATATCCTGTCCCAAAGTGAGTATTAACATTTAGACAAAACTTGGTTTATCAGATGGGTGAAAATAAAATGATTTCTTATTTTAATTCAGCATTTCTTGGTTACTGGTGAGGTTTTAAGTACTTCTACCCTGTTTCCCAGGAAATAAGACATCCTCCGAAAATAAGACCTACGTACAGGAAAGATAAGACGTCCCCTGAAAATAAGACCTAGTGCGTCTTTGGGAGCATACCTTAAAATAAGACACTGTCTCATTTTTGGGGAAACAGGGTAGTACTTTACTAGCCTTTTTTGGCCTGGGTTCTATGAACTATTTATCTCTCTTATTCATTTTTCTTTTTTTTTTTTATTAAACTATAGCTGTGTACATTGATATGATCACAGGGCATCATTCACTAGCTTCACAGACCGTTTACCAAGTTTCACATATACCCTTGAAAAATGCACGCTGGTTTAATCACACCAATCCCCTTCCCTCTACCCACCTCCCCCCTCCCTCCCCTCCCTTTCCCGCTTCCCCCTATTCTTAGGTTGTAACTGGGTTATAGCTTTCATGTGAAACCCTAAATTAGTTTCATAGTAGGGCTGAGTACATTGGGTACTTTTTCTTCCATTCTTGAGATACTTTACTAAGAAGAGTATGCTCCAGCTCCATCCATGTAAACATGAAAGAGGTAAAGTCTCCATCTTTCTTTAAGGCTGCATAATATTCCATGGTGTACATGTACCACAATTTATTAATCCATTCGGGGATCAATGGGCACTTGGGCTTCTTCCATGACTTAGCAATTATGAATTGGGCTACAATAAACATTCTGGTACAAATATCTTTGTGATGATGTGATTTTTGGTCTTCTGGGTATGTGCCCAGTAGAGGGATTACAGGATTGAATGGCAGATCTATTTTTAGATCTCTAAGTGTTCTCCATATCTCTTTCCAAAAGGGATGTATTAATTTGCATTCCCACCAGCAGTGCAAAAGTGTTCCCTTTTCTCCACATCCGCGCCAACATCTCTGGTCTTGGGATTTTGTGATATATGTTAGTCTCACTGGAGTTAGATGGTATCTCAAAGTAGTTTTGATTTGCATTTCTCTGATGATTAAAGATGATGAGCATTTTTTTATATGTCTGAAGGCCGCGTGCCTGTCTTCTTCAGAGAAGTTTCTCTTCAAATCCCTTGCCCAGCCTGTGATGGGATCCTTTGTTCTCTTCTTGCTAATGTGTTTGAGTTCTCTGTGGATTCTGGTTATTAAACCTTTGTCAGAGACATAACCTGCAAATATCTTCTCCCATTCTGAGGGCTGTTTGCTTCCTTTACTTACTGTGTTCTTGGCTGTGCAGAAGCTTTTTAGTTTGATCAAGTCCCAGTAGTGTATTTTTAAAGCTGCTTCAATTGCCCGGGGGGGTCCTCCTCATAAAATACTCGCCCAGCCCGATTTCTTCAAGGGTTTTCCCTGCACTCTCCTCTAGTATTTTTATAGTTTCACGTCTTAAGTTTAAATCTTTGATCCAGTGAGAGTCTATCTTAGTTAATGGTGAAAGGTGTGGGTCCACTTTCAGTCTTCTACAGGTTGCCAGCCAGTTCACCCAGCACCATTTGTTAAATAGGGAATCTTTTCCCCACTGAATGTTTTTAATTGGCTTGTCAAAGATTAAATAACGGTAAGTAGCTGGATTCATCTCTTGGTTCTCTATTCTGTTCCAGACATCTACTTCTCTGTTTTTGTGCCAATACCATGCTGTTTTGATCACTATTGATTTGTAGTATAGTCTGAGGTCTGGTAGTGTAATTCCTCCTGCTTTGTTTTTATTTCTGAGTAATGTCTTGGCTATTCGAGGTTTTTTCTGATTCCATATAAAACAAAGTATTGTTTTTTCCAGATCTTTAAAGTATGACAGTGGAGCTTTAATAGGGATTGCATTGAAATTATATATTGCTTTGGGTAGTATAGACATTTTAACAATGTTGATTCTTCCCAGCCATGAGCATGGTATGTTTTTCCATTTGTTAATATTTTCAGCTATTTCTTTTTAGAGTTTCATAGTTCTCTTTATAGAGATCTTTCATGTCCTTTGTTAGATAAATTCCCAAATATTTCATCTTCTTTGGCACTACTGTGAATGGGATAGAGTCCTTAACTGTTTTTTCAACTTGACTGTTGTTGGTATATATAAAGGCTACTGATTTATGAATGTTGATTTTGTAACCTGACACACTGCTGTATTCCTTGATCACTTCTAAGAGTTTTGTAGTAGAGTCCCTAGTGTTTTCCAGATATACTATCATCTCATCTGCAAAGAGCGAAAGTTTGATCTCTTCTGACCCTATATGGATACCCTTGATCGCCTTTTCTTCCCTAATTGCAGTGGCTAAAACTTCCATTACAATGTTAAAAAGTAATGGAGACAATGGGCAGCCTTGTCTGGTTCCTGATCTGAGTGGAAATGATTCCAATTTAACTCCATTCAATATGACATTGGCCGTGGGTTTGCTGTAGATGGTCTCTATCAGTTTAAGAAATGTCCCTTCTGGGCGGCGCCTGTGGCTCAGTCGGTAGGGCGCCGGCCCCATATGCCGAGGGTGGCGGGTTCAAACCCAGCCCCAGCTGAACTGCAACCAAAAAAAAAAAATAGCCGGGTGTTGTGGCGTGCGCCTGTAGTCCCAGCTACTCGGGAGGCTGAGGCAAGAGAATCGCTTAAGCCCAGGAGTTGGAGGTTGCTGTGAGCTGTGTGAGGCCACGGCACTCTACCGAGGGCCATAAAGTGAAACTCTGTCTCTACAAAAAAAAAAAAAAAAAAAGAAATGTCCCTTCTATACTGATTTTCTTAAGTGTTCTGATCATGAAGGGATGCTGGGTATTATCAAAAGCTTTTTCTGCATCGATTGAGAGAATCATATGGTCTTTGTTTTTTAATTTGTTTATGCGCTGGATTACATTTATAGATTTACGTATATTGAACCAGCCTTGAGATCCTGGGATAAAACCGACTTGGTCATGATGTATAATTTGTTTGATGTGTTGCTGGATTCTGTTTGTTAGGATCTTGTTGAATATTTTTGCATCTATATTCATTAGTGATATTGGTCTATAATTTTCTTTTCTTGTTGGGTCTTTTCCTGGTTTGGGGATCAGGGTGATGTTTGCTTCATAGAACGTGTTGGGTAGTCTTCCTTCTTTTTCTACCTTTTGGAACAGGTTGAGTAATATAGGTACTAATTCCTCTTTAAAGGTTTGGTAGAATTCAGATGTGAAACCATCTGGTCCCGGGCTTTTCTTTTTAGGGAGGTTTTGTATGGTTGATGCTATTTCCAAACTTGATATGGGCCTGTTCAACATTTCCACTTGATTCTGTCTAAGTCTTGGAAGGTGACGTGCTTCCAAGTATTGGTCAATTTCCTTCAGATTTTCATATTTCTGAGAATAAAGTTTCTTGTAATATTCATTAAGGATTTTTTGGATTTCTGACGAGTCTGTTGTTATTTTGTCTTTGTTGTTTCTGATTGATGAGATTAGAGATTTTACTCTTTTTTTCCTGATTAGGTTGGCCAAAGGTTTATCTATTTTATTGACCTTTTCGAAAAACCAGCTTTTTGATTTATTGATCTGTTGTATTATTCTTTTGTTTTCAATTTCATTTAATTCTGCTCTAATTTTGGTTATTTCTTTTCTTCTACTGGGTTTGGGGTTGGAATGTTCTTCCTTTTCCAGTTGCTTGAGATGTCCCATTAAGTTGTTAACTTCCTCTCTTTTCGTTCTCTTGAGGAAGGCTTGCAGTGCTATAAATTTCCCTCTTAGAACTGCCTTTGCGGTGTCCCAGAGGTTCTGATAGTTCGTGTCTTCATTGTTGTTTTGTTCCAAAAAATTGGCGATTTCTTTCTTAATCTCATCTCTGACCCAGCTATTGTTCAGCATAAGGTTATTTGACTTCCATGTTTTTGTATGAGTATGCAGATTCCTGTTGTTACTCAGCTCAAGTTTTATTCCCTGGTGGTCCGAGAAGATGCATGGAATAATTTCTATTCCTTTAAATTTACTGAGGTTAGACTTGTGACCTAAGATGTGATCGATTTTGGAGTAAGTTCCATGGGCTGATGAGAAGTATGTGTATTCAGTTTTGTTGGGATGAAATGTTCTATAGATGTCTGCTAAATCCAAATGTTGGATGGTTAGGTTTAAATCTAAGATTTCTTTGCTCAGCTTCTTGTTGGAGAATCGATCCAACATTGCCAGAGGAGTGTTGAAATTTCCGACGATTATGGAGCTGGAGGAAATCAAGTTGCTCATGTTTGTTAGAGTTTCTCTTATAAATTGAGGTGCATTCTGGTTGGGTGCATAGATATTAAAATTGAGATCTCATCATATTGAGTATTACCCTTAACAAATATGAAGTGACCATTCTTGTCCTTCCTTACTTTTGTTGGTTTAAAGCCTATTGTATCTGCAAATAAAATTACAACACCTGTTTTTTTCTGATTACCATTTGCCTGAAATATGGACGACCATCCTTTCACCCTGAGTCTGTATTTGTCTTTTAAGTTAAGATGTGACTCTTGTATGCAACAAATATCTGGCCTGAGTTTTTGTATCCAATCAGCTAACCTATGCCTCTTTAGAGGACAGTTTAAGCCGTTCACATTAATGGAGAATATTGATAAGTCTGGTGAAGTTTTGGGTATAGAGGTTTTCAAAACTCCAGTGGGCATTTTTAATCCTTTCGCCAGTGTGGAAATTGGAGTTTGATCCGAAGTTTCTGAGTGAGTTTACTTTTGTGGTATAGGATTGGGTTGGTCATTATGGAGGATAGGTCCGAGAATATCCTGAAGAGCTGGTTTTGTTATGGCAAATTTCTTCAACATATGAATGTGCTTAAAGTATTTAATTTCTCCATCATAAATGAAACTCAGTTTAGCAAGATCAAATAAGATCCGGGGTTGAAAGTTATTTTGCTTTAGGAGATTGAAAGTCGGCGACCACCCTCTTCTGGCTAGAAAAGTTTCAGCAGAGAGATCTGCAGTCATTCTAATATTCTTCCCTTTGAAGGTAATGGTTTTCTTTCTCCTGGCCACTTTGAGAATTTTCTCCTTCATATTAACTTTAGTGAAGTTAATTATGATATGCCTGGGGGATGTCTTATTGGGGTTGAGTCGTGCTGGGGTTCTGAAGCTGTCCACTACCTGAATTTCAGAATCTCTAGGCATGTCTGGAACATTCTCTTTCATAATTTCATGCAGAAGGGCCTCTGTGCCCAGAGAGGCCACTTCATCTGTTTCTGGAACTCCAATGATTCGGATATTTGCCTTCTTTGAATTATCCCAGAGCTCTCTGAGAGAGTGATCCATTTTTGCTCTCCATTTCTCTTCCTCTTTGAGAGTTTGGGAGCATTCAAAGGCTTAATCTTCGATGTCAGAAATCCTTTCTTCTGCTTGCTCCATCTGTCGCTGAGGGATTCTACTGTATTTTTCATATCTTTGAGGGCTGCAAATTCTTGCTTCAATGTGTCTAAGTCTTTGGTGGTTTTGTCTTTAAATTCATTAAATTCTTGAGACAACTTTTGAATTTCTCCTCGAATTCCTAATTCCACTTTGTTAATCTTGTCTGCAATCCAAATTCTGAATTCGATTTCTGACATCTCAGCCAGTTGTTTATGAATGGGATCTTCAATTACATCTGCCATATCTTTCCTTGGGGGGTTGATCTATTCTGGTTATTAATGTTACCAGAGTTTTTCCGCTGATTCCGCCCCATGGTTATTTTACTCCCTTTGATTTTTTACCCTGGGGCTTTGTCAAGGGCCTGTACAGTGTTGTGGCCTGAGAAACTGGGGCCCTGTCTGGTGTGGTGGGGCTAAGTGGTTCTGTCTTGTTTTCAGCTGGCTTCTGTTCCACCTTAGTGAAACAGATACTTTGGATTAAAGTTTCAGCTGTGGAGAAATATCAGCAATTAAGTCACCCCGCCCCCCACCGGCAAACAATTGGAAAAGAAAAATCAAACCTTCCTACCACCGTGCACCCAGGGCACCACCTGATTTGTCCTCTGGCGATTGGTTCAGTTCAAAAAGGTCCAAATCAATTGTCTCAGTCTGCACCTGTCTCAGGTGAGAGAGTTTAAGAGGTCTCTGGGCACTGGATCACAGGGGTCTGGTGACTACTCTGGTGTGGCTTGCTCCAGTGCTGCGTGGAGTCAGGAGAAGCCACCCAGCCTATAAATCAGTCTGGGAAGGTTTCTGCCTCCTTCCCCACCTTGCACCACTTCACATCCAGTCACTGATAGCCCTGCAGTTGGCTGACCCAGTTGCCTGTAGTGAATTGGTACTCCAGGAGTTTGCACCTGCCTGAATCACAAGGAAGTCTGCCAGGCCGCTGCGCTCTGCCTCTGTCCAGCAGGAGGAGGTGAGGCCTGACAACCTCAGGCTCTTGATGAAGGTTGAGGGGTTTTCACTCAGGTCCAGTCTCGCCCCTGATTAATGTTACTGACAGAACAGAACAGAACAACTCTGCGGTTCCCCTGCAGAAAAGAAGCTGAACTGAGTTCCAAATCAGCTTGTCTTTGCTCTTGTATTGTCTATAGGCTGATGATCCCCTGAGGGCCAGGTGCGTTTTAGGTTTAGTAAAGTGGACCTCTGGGTCAGCCCTGCCCTGGGAGTTTCCCTGGTTTGCAAGTTGGAGTTGCCTCAGGCAAACTCAGAGTCTCTGGTTGCCCAGGGAGACAGGGGGTATGGCTTCAGAATATTCTGTAGTGAGCCGTATTGCTAGCAAAAGAGGGCTGCTGCTTTATGGCTCAGGCAACCGCTGCTCCGGTGTAACTCCCTTCTGGCCAACTGTCCTCTCTCTGCTCCCATACCCCAGAGTCTGCACCGACCAGCTGCAGCCCAGCACTGTCTACACCCCTCGAGCAATTGCCCAAGAGTCTGGACCCCTGGGGGACAGGCCTCCAGACCCTGGAGCGAGAGCAGAGGGGAGTGCGGGGAGCGCTGGGAGCCTGGGGTTGTGGGCAGAGAACACACACAGCTTTACACAGTTTTATGCCTGGCTGTATTGTCACCAAAAGACAGCTGTCGCACTGTGCCTCAGGGAACTGCCACTCCAGTGCAGTCCCCTCTCCGCTGACCGGGACTGGCCTCCAGACCCCAGTGTGAGCGAAGGGGAGCGCTGGGAGCTCAGAATTCCAGGTAGAGACTATATACAGTTTATACAGTTTTATGCCTGGCAGGAGGATGCCGTGGCACCCTAGTAGGGGAGGTAGGTCCAGTTTTTAGAGGGTCTCTCCCATGGAGTGTAGTGGGAGGACCTTTGAACTCTGGTTGTTTGTGGGGCACTCTGAGCCGTTCTCATGGGGGAGGGGACTCCCGTCCACTTGGTGATGGATTTTGTACCTTTTGTTTGTATCCTTGTGGTCGCAGCTCGCCTCAGCGGGATTGACATGCATTCTACAACCTTCTGTCTTAGTGCAGCTCACATCCACCAGGTTACTTGCTGAATTTTTGTCCTTTAACTCTCCTTCTGGACGGGAGCCTCTGTGGAAAGCTGGCTTCAGTCAGCCATCTTGTCTCCTCTTATTCATTTTTCTATTAGATCTTTAGTTTTTGTGGTTATCAATATCCATGAGCTCACTGCATGTTAAAGATAATTATTCTTTCTCATATTTGTAACAGATCATTTTGTAGTTAAAAAAATTATTTTTTTACAAATTAGTATTTAAGCATTTCTTTTCTTTTCTTTTTTTGAGACAGAGTCTCAAGCTGTAGCCCTGGGTAGAGTGCTGTGGCATCACAGCTCACAGCAACCTCCAACTATGGGGCTTAAGCGATTCTCTTGCCTCTGCCTCCCAAGTAGCTGGGACTACAGGCGCCACCACAATGTCTGGCTATTTTTTGGTTGTAGTTGTCATTGTTCTTTGGCGGGTCCAGGCTGGATTTAAACCCTCCAGCTCTGGTGTATGTGGCTGGCACCTTAGCCGCTTGAGCTACAGGTGCTGAGCCTATTTAAGCATTTTTTAAAAATAAAATTTGACAGATTTGTGTCATCAGATAATCTGACCTATTTCTTTGGAACTTCTGCCATGACTACAGTCCTACCTAATCTGAGATGAGTAACCATTCACTTACATTTTTTTCTGAGTTTTTACTGTATCTGTTTATTGGTATAGTTAACTGGGGTATTCAAGTGGAATTCATTTGTGTATTCTAGAAAGACTATTTCCTCTCCGGGTGGCCAACTTGCACAGTACAATGGAATTTTGGGAGGAGCCCAATGCTGTTGGAGAGATGGTACAGTAAACATCAGATGACTTATCTGTGAATCACAGAAACGGTTTTGAAAAGGTAAAGCAGACAATACACCAAGAATCATTTGTCACAAGTAAATGCTGGCAGTCACATGAATCATGACATCAGAGCTGTGAAGGGCAAGCATTTGAGTCCAGTCAGAGGCTATTATTGAGCAAGCTGGTCTTCAAATGAGATACAAATTTTCTGCCAAGTGGGGCAAATTGCACAACAAATAATTTTGGTTTGCAACTCAGCTTCTGTAAAACAGGAAAATTTTTTCATTGATATTTGCTTTCTCATTGTTTAAAATTAAATTAACTGCATAGTTTATTTAGATTTCTTGTTTTGTTTTGTTTTGTTTTGTTTTGTTTTTGAGACAAAGCCTCAAGCTGTCGCCCTGGGTAGAGTGCCATGGCATCATAGCTCACAGCAACCTCCAACTCCTGGGCTTAAGCGATTCTCTTGCCTCAGCCTCCCAAGTAGCTGGGACTACAGGAGCCTGCCACAACGCCCAGCTATTTTTTGATTGTAGTTGTCATTGTTGTTTGGCCTGGGCTGGATTCGAACCCACCAGCTCAGGTGTATGTGGCTGGTGCCTTAGCCGCTTAAGCCACAGGAGTTGAGCTTAGATTTCTTTGGTTTTTAAACTTACTTTAAATTAACAAATAAAAAATGTACATCTATTTATCATGTACATATTGTTTTGAAACATATATACATTGTGAAATGTCTAATTTGAACTAATTAACATATATATTATGTGGTGAGAACATTTAAAATCTATTCTCTTAGCAATTTTCAAGAACACAGTGAATTCTTGTTAACTGTAGTCACCGAGTTGATTAATAGATCTGTTGAACTCATTTCTCCCAGCTAACTGAAATTTTGGGTCCTTTGACAAATATCTCCCCAGTCTCTCTGCCTCTCACCCCTGGTAACCACTGTTCTACTCTTTACTTCTGTGAATTCAACTTTTTTTTTGACCGGGGCTGGGTTTGAACCCACCACCTGCTGCATATGGGGCCCGTGACTTACTCTTTTGAGCCACAGGCGCCGCCCTGATTTCAACTTTTTAATCCGGCACTTAGAAATGAGATTATGTAGTATTTGTCTTTCTGTATTTGTCTTATTTCTTTTCTTTTCTTCTTCTTCTTCTTCTTCTTTTTTTTTTTAAGAATCAGAGTCTTATTTTGTCACCCTCGGTAGAGTGCCATGGTGTCACACTACTCACAGCAACCTCCAGCTCCTGGGTGTAGGCGATTCTCTTGCCTCAGCCTCCCCAATAGCTGGGACCACAGGTGCCCGCCACAACACCGGGCTACTTTTTGTTGCAGTTTGGCTGGGGCTGGGTTTGAACCCTCCACCCTCGGTTTATGGGGCTGGTGCCCTACTCACTGAGCCACAGGCGCTGCCCTGTATTTGTCTTATTTCACTAAAAGTAATGTCCTTCAGGTTCTCCTAGGTTGTCCTAAGTAACAGGAATTTCTAAGGCTGAGTAGTATTCCATTGTGTGCATAAACCGAATTCTTTATCCATTCATCCATGGAGGGACACTACGTGGCTTCTAAATCTCAGCTATCGTGAATAATGCCACAGTAAGCACGGGCACCTATTTTAAAGACAGCTGCACTAATTTACATTCCCACCATCTATCTGCCAGGGTTCTTTTTTCCTTCACATCCTCTCCAACACTGTCTTTTTTTCTTTTTGATAATAGCCATTCTAATAGAAGTGATATGTCATTATGGCTTTAATTTGTGTTTCTGTGATTCTTAGGGATGTTGAACTTTTTGTTTTCTTATTATTGAGCTGATTGGGTTCCTTGTTTATTTTGCACCTTACCCCTTATCACTTACACGGCTCTTTTGCGTCCCTTTTCCTTCTGTTCTCATCTTTATCTTTTGGTTGCAGTAAGTCATAGAACCTATAGATGTGAAAAGTTTGACTCCTACAACTTATTCATGCTGCTAGGGGGTTGAAACAAAGTTGCAAAGTGGCACCCCAAACCTGCCGTTATCGGGATTTGGTGTGACTTGAAAGTCTTCATTTCTCATTGATAAATAAAAATGCTATGTCGGTTAACAAAAATGTTTTAATTGTGTTATGGCTTCTAAGAAAAAATGCTGGAAGATGGTCTCTCTCCAGACTCGGCTTCCCACTCAGGAGGCGGCGCCTGCACTCTGTGAGTTCCTGGTGGTGTAGAAGCCGCCTCGGCTCCTGCTGCTCCCCAGTCCCCCCACACCGAGTCAGCCAAAAGGAAGAAGTAATGCATTAAGCAACTACTGTAATACAACTTCCACATGTGTTTTATTTTATTTATGACTAATTTCTACTATGCAGTTATTATTATTCCCATTTTACTGATGAGAAAATCAAACTTCCGAGAAATTGAATAACTTGTCCAAAGTTCTATGGCCATTTAGATGGACAAGCTGGGACTCAAGCTGAGATCCGCCCAAGCTGAAAGCAGGTCGTTTCCTCTCTACTCCATTTATGTATAAGGCCCTTTTCCTTTTCTTTTTTTGGCCAGGGCCAGGTATGAACCTGCCACCTCCGGTACATGGGAATGGCTCTCTACTCCTTTGAGACACAGGCGCTGCCCTAAGGCCCTTTTCTTTTTCTCTATAGCTAATCATCAGAATTCTATAAAGACCAAATAGAAAGGAGAATAGGAGAGGATGAACTGGAGAGCTCATGTTTTTGGGGGGTGGGGGGGTTCCAGAGGAGGACAGAGTCTCACTCTGTTGCCTGGCTAGAGTGCCGTGGCATCACAGCTCACAGCAACCTCAAACTCTTAGCCTCAAGTGATCCTCCTGCCTCAGCCTCCTGAGTAGCTGGAACTTCAGGCACCTGCCATAAGGCCCAGCTAGTTTTTCTGTTTTTAGTGGAGATGGGGTTTCGCTCTTGCTCAGGCTGCTCTCAAACTCCTTTGCTCAGGGGATTCTCCTGCTTCGGCCTCCCAAAGTGCTGGGATTAAAGGTGTGAACCATTGCGCCTGGCCAGCAGAGCTCATGTGTT
This sequence comes from Nycticebus coucang, assembly GCF_027406575.1. Classification (NCBI taxonomy): domain Eukaryota; kingdom Metazoa; phylum Chordata; class Mammalia; order Primates; family Lorisidae; genus Nycticebus; species Nycticebus coucang. The sequence continues at coordinate 60,404,863 of NC_069801.1, read as the reverse complement.
TGTTGCTCATAACAGAGAGCAGCTACACAGTTCTAGCCGTTGTTTCTGTGGTTGCAGTGCACGAGTGTAGGTTTGGTGTGTCTAGATCTTTTCTGCCTGCATTTTGATGTGAAATCTGTCAATTTTTAGATGCTGCAGGTCAATTACCAATCCTTGTCATGGTCTGGGCCAAATAAAGTATATTTGTTGGTGTTTTTGAGTTTTTGCCTTCTGCTTTAACTAACTACAGACTTTCAGATATGATAAAGGATTAATTAGCACAGTACTATCAAATAGAAATGTAACACCATCCACACGTGTAATGTAAATTATTCTAGCAGCTACAGTAAATATGTTTTTAAAAGGGTGAAATTATTATTATTTTTTTTTAAGAGACAGAGTCTCACTTTGTCACCCTTGGTAAAGTGCTGTGGCATCGCAGCTCACAGCAACCTCTAGCTCTTGGGCTTAGGCAATTCTCTTGCCTTAGCTTCCCAAGTAGCTGGCTGGCACTATAGGCACCCCCCACAACGCCCGGCTATTTTTGTTGTTGTTGCATTTTGGCTGGGGCCGGGTTCAAACCCACCACCCTTAGTATATGGAGCCTGCGCCCTACTCACTGAGCCATGGGCACTGCCCAGAGTGAAATTATTTTTAATAGTATGTTTTATTTATCCCAATACATCCAAAATATTATTATTTTTACATGTAATGAGTATAAAAATGACTAATGAGATACTTACAGAATATTTCAATTCAGATTAGCCACGTTTATGTCCTTCATAGCCACATGTGGCCAGTAGCTACCATATTGAGCAGTATAGATTTAGAATCTACAAATATCTCCCAGGTGGGACCTGTTTACTTAGAAATTTTGTCTTTACCAGAAAACCATCCCCTACTCTTAGCTGTTCCTTGAGTTTGTAAAAAGCCTTATTTTTCTTTTGGAAAATAAAGGGGAATTTCCCATTCTTTCAGTCTGGGTAGAGTGCCATGGCATCATCATAGCTCACAGCAACCTCAGACTCCTGGGCTCAAATGATCCTCCTGCCTCAGCCTCCCAAGTAGCTGGGACTACAGAACTACAGGTGCCCACCACAACTTCCGCTACTTTTTCCATTTTTAATAGAGACAGGGTCTCACTCTTGCTCAGGCTGGTCTCAAACTCCTGAGGTCAAGTGATCCTCTCACCTTGACCTCCCAGAGTGCTGAGATTACAGGCCTGAGCCACTGCACTTGGCCTCCCATTGTCCATTTTGAAGAATAGGAAACCTCAGTTCAGAGTGTCATTTTTTTTTTCTTGTTTTCTTTCTTTTTTTTCTGAGCCAGAGTCTCACTCTATTGCCCTGGGTAGAGTGCTGTGGTGTTATCATATCATCATAGCTCACAGCAAACTCAAGTCCCAAGTACCTGGGACTCATAGGTTGCATCACCACATTTGGCTGATCTTTTCTTTCTTTCTTTCTTTCTTTCTTTCTTTCTTTCTTTCTTTCTTTCTTTCTTTCTTTCTTTCTTTCTTTCTTTCTTTCTTTCTTTCTTTCTTTCTTTCTTTTCTTTCTTTCTTTCTTTCTTTCTTTCTTTCTTTCCTTCCCTCCCTCCCTCCCTCCCTCCCTCCCTCCCTCCTTCCTTCCTTCCCTCCTTCCTTTTTTGAGGCAGAGTCTCACTTTCTTGCCCTGGTAGAGTTCTGTGACATCATATCTCACAGCAATCTCAAACTCTTGGCTCAAGTAATCTTCCTGCCTCAACCTCTGAGTAGCTGGGATTATAGGCAATCGCCACAATGCCTGGGTATTTTTTTTTTTTTAAGAGACAGAGCCTCACTTTGTCACCCTCAGTAGAGTGCCATGGTGTGACAGCTCACAGCAACCTCCAGCTCTTAGGGTTAGGTGATTCTCTTACCTCAGCCTCCCAAGTAGCTGGGACTACATGCTCCCGCCACAGTGTCCGGCTATTTTTTTGTTGCAATTTGGCTGGGGCCAGGTTTGAACCCACCACCCTCAGTATATGGGGCCGGCACCCTACTCACTGAGCCACAGGTACCACCCATGCCTGGCTATTTTATAGAGATGGGGTCTCGCACTTGGCTCAGGCTGAGCTCAAGCAATCCACCCACCTCAGCCTCCCAGAGTGTTGGGATTACAGGCGTGAGCCACCAACTTGTATCTGCTGATTTGACTGTTTTGGGCTCCATGAAAGGAGTTACTGAGGTTGTGTTTTGGGGATTATTTCTTCCTGACATGCTTTTAAAGGCTATATAAACTCAACAAGTAAGGAACTGGGTGGAGCCATGGGGACCCAGAGACAGTGAGCTTCAGAATTAAAGACATTTCCCAGAATAGCCAGGCCCTTTTATGGAATTTGTGGCTTTCACTTTCAGCAAGGAGGGTCGCTCTGCCAGGCAGGCCGCCTCCTACTCTCATCACCATCTCATTTGGTTGACACCTGGGGCGATGGTGAAGCCCACACTCACCCCAGCGTCTGTGAAGCTGTGCCTAATTGCCCAAACTATAGAACCAGTTTTTTTGGCTGGCGCTGGGTTTGAACCCACCACCTCTGGCGTATGGGGCCAGTGCCCTCCTTCTCTGAGCCACAGGTGCTGCCCCTATAGCACCCGTTTTTCATAGTGTTTCATTTACTTGGGGCCTAAATCATTCATCTGCTAGGTGGTTGACAATGCTGACATGCGGCATTAATAAAGGTGTATTTTCCAATTGTTCACATGACTCTGTTGTGGACATGTGTGAGAATCCCAGAGCCTGTATGTGACCTTTTTAGAGAGCTTTCTCCATTCAGTAAGCGTCTACCAGGAGCTGGACTCACATCAGTGAGAAAAACAGATGAAGATCTCCACCAGCATAGACCTTGCTTCGGGGGCAATAATAAAACATAAATAACAAGTAAGTAAATCACAGTGTGTCAAAAGGTGGTGAGTGTATATAAGAAGGCAAAAGTGAGCGAGATAAGGGGTGCTGGGGTGGGTTGCAATTTTATTTTTTATTTTTATTTTTTTTATGGCAGAGAAAGAGTTTATTCTGCATAGTTCTAAGTGTGGAGATAGGACGAATTTCTAAAATTGGGGAGACAGGGTTTTTAAGGATAGTTTGACAGGCAGAGGATTAGGTAATTAGGTTTGCTAATTGGCAAAATTACAGGTGTTTGGAGATCATCTTCTCGTTTTGCTTCAGCTCCAGGGGTCATGATTCCAGTCAAGTTGGTTTCTTAGTAAAGGTGGCTCAGTCAATCCATTGGAATGCAGAACCTGGAAAATATCTCAAAACTACCCTTAGGTTCTGAATAGGTGATGTTATATCTATGGAGAAAAGTTTGGGTTGCAATTTTAAATAGGGTGATCATTAGATTTAGAATTGTTTATTAGAAAAAGCAACTAGAAAAGGTAGAATTAGAGAAACTAGAGTGTGGTAACAGAGATGGGGAGCACTGATTGGTCACTAGGGTTAGACTGACTGACGTCAGTGTTACTCTCTCAGAGCAGGGCTCCAGGTCATTATTTTCATTTTATGTATTTGAAAATAGATTCTGGCTCGGCACCTGTGGCTCAAGCAGCTAAGGCACCAGCCACATATACACCTGTGCTGGTGGATTTGAATCCAGCCCAGGCCTGCCAAACAACAAAGACGGCTGCAACCAAAAAATAGCCGGGCATTGTGGTGGGCGCTTATAGTCCCAGCTACTTGGGAGGCAGAGGCAGGAGAATCACTTGAGCCCAGGAGTTGGAGGTTGCTGTGAGCTGTGATGCCACCGCACTCTACCCAGGGTGACAGCTTGAGGCTCTGTCTCAAAAAAAATAAAAAAGAAAGAAAATAGATTCTGACTTATCTTTTGTTTCTCTTCTTGCTTTTTTCTTTCTTTCCTCTTCTTTTCCTTCTTTCTTTTTTTCTATTTTCTTGAAACAGAAAAAATTAGAAACCATGGTGGCTGTCCTCCAGGAACTTAAAATCCAATCAAGGGATGAAGAAGGCCCAAGTAAAACATTGAGATAAAGTGCCAATAATAATGTGAATAAGCCATGTTCTTTAAAATGACTGGGGCTGGATGCAGTGGCTCGGGCCAGTAATCCCAGCACTCTGGGAGGTACAGGTGGGAGGAATACTTGAGCTCAGGTGCTTAAGACCAGTGTGAGCAAGAGCGAGACCCTGTCTCTACTAAAAGTAAAAAAACTATCCAGATGTTGTGGTGGGTGCCTGGAGTCCCAGCTGCTCACGAGGCTGAGGCAGGAGGATTGCTTGAGCCCAGGAGTTTGACGTTGCTGTGAGCTGGGCTGACATCACAGTACTCTAACCTGGGCAACAGAGACTGTATCTCAAAAAAAAAAAAAAGACTGGATGGGGTCAGGTGCATTTTGATCTGAGTCGAAGGATCTAATGGTAGAAAGAAAGGCAAACATCTCCAGAATTATATGGTTAAGCACTCAGAGGTAGACTTAGCAAGCTGTATTCAAGGATTTGTAATGAGATTAGCTTGAATGAAAACAGATTTAGTTGTATGAATGACGTCGGAGGTATACAGAGTTGATAAGTATAAATTAAGTGTAAATTAAGGATATAAAATGCTGGTGCGAGAGGGTTAGATTATTTTCCTGAAACTTCATTGAAAGAGCTGAGAATAGAACTTGGAACTCTCTGAATCTTAGTTAAGCCACCGAACCGTGTTGTGTAAAAATGACCTCTTCAACCCTACTAAAATTCAGAAATTACTTCCTGTTCTCAGAGATCTGATTCCGTATAGACATTAGAATGCAGGACATATTCTGAGAGGCAGGGGAGGGAGGGAGGGAGAGACTGTGTCCAGTTTTCTTTGGGACGGTCCAGGTCTATTTCATCTCCGTGTTATTTGCAACCTCACTCTGTTGCCTGTTGACATTTTCTCTCTCTGGCAATTTCTTCTCAGTTTGATGTTTCTTTTACATTCAAGAGACTGTACTATATTTGAAGTTAAGCAGAAGGCTCAAGATGGGGATGTATATTTCAAAGAACTGACACAGGGGATTTCGAATGGAGCACCCTTAACCTTTCTCTAAATCTCCCTTGTAGCTGTGCTGTGGTAGAGGTCTTCACGCTTCTCTCCTGCTTAATTCTGTCTCTGCCCGTTCATTTCCTGCAGCTTCTGAGGTGACCTTCAGTGGACCCTCTGGACCAATTGCCACGTACCCCACCATGGAGCGCTTTGCTCCCTGGAGGGGAATTCTTTCTTCTTGGCTACATGGTCCAGGCTTACTTTCTGTAGCTACGTCTTAAAGTACCTTATTCTCTTTCTTTCTTGTTTCAGGACTGTTTCTGGCATGGACGTGTTTCTCACTGCTGTGGCAGTCATGAGGACATGGTGCTCGTAAAGACAAGTCTCCTGGGCCTTGGAGCTTGCTCACCGTTTCATCCTGTGTCACTGCTGAGTCATAGTTTTTCTGGCTGATGATGAGGTGGGACAGAGATAATATGGGGAAAAATAAAATTTAGAAACCCCTCTTAACAAATTATTTCTGCAGATACCCAAATAATATATATGTACATATTAAAAGTTATGTTAGAGAAAGGTATGTGATAACCCAGGAGGATGTTTGTTAGGTGGTATTAGAGGGGGGGGAGGGGGGCAATAAAACCTATAAAACAGGAGGTAACAAATCATCTATTTGCTTTGCAATAAAAGACAGATAGCAATATTTCAATAAAGGTTTTTTTTTAGAGACAGAGTCTCCCTTACTAGCCCTTGGTAGAGAGCTGTGGTGTCATAGCTCACAGCAACCTCCGAATCCTTGGACTTAGGTGATTCTCTTGCCTCAGCCTCCTGAGTAGCTGGGACTACAGGCACCCGCCACAATGCCCGGCTATTTTTTTGTTGCTGTTGCACTTTGACCGGTGCTGAGTTTCAACCCATCACCTTAGGTATATGGGACCGGCGCCCTACTCACTGACCCACAGGCACTGCCCAATAACAGTTATTTCTAGTTGGTGGGATTACCAGTAATTTCTTTTTTTCTTTCTTGTCTGTATTTTCTACAATTAACGTATGTTATCATTTTAGTAAGGAAAAAAGTCAATGTTGTTTCCCAACCTCAGAGGCAACCTTGGTTAGTTACTACACAATTTAAAAATTTTAAATTAAGTGTACTAAAGTGAAAATGCCTACCTTAAAGCAAAGAAATGAAAGTAAGGAACTGTCCAGCATTTGGGTCTGTCCTGCCACCAGAGGTGCTGACAGCAGGGTGAGGTGGTCTTGTCTCTCTTCGCTCCCTCACTAGCACCTGCTGTGTAGAAAGCGCTGGACCAGTGGGGGTGCCGGCTCAGGGCGGTGGGCAGTGGTGCGGTACTGGCTTGGTCCATCCCCCTGGGCCTGATTGTCAGGATGCTGGGTATGCATCAAACTATAGCACGGAACAAAATGGAAAAAGAGCAAAAATGATTTGGGGGAAAAGAGGGACAGTCTCCATTTCCTGTTACCTATTCATATGTTGGATATTACAATCCAGATTCTTAGTTAGGAAAATATAGTCCCCTATTGCTAATTACAGTCATTCGTTGCTTACTTGGGGACAGGTTCTGAGAAACATATCTGTAGGCGGTTTCCCCGGTGGGCCTCACAGAGTGCACTCCCACTGAGCTGGCGCTGTGGCCGGCGGTGCACCAGGTTCCATCCACACAGGGCCTGTTGCTCTGGGCTGCAGACCTGTACAGTGTTACTAACTTATAATACAGTTATAATACAGTTTATAATACAGTTAGCGTGTTACTAACTTATAATACAGTTATAAGTGTATCTAAACATAGAAAAGGGGAATGCATTGTGCTATTGTTATGGTAGACAACAGCTTTGACATCACTAGGTGACAGGAATTTTTCATCTCCTGTTACAGTCCTATGGGACCACTGTCATCTGTGCCATCCTCGGTGACCAAAACACTGTGACATGATGTATCACTATATGACAATAGCTGACGTTTATTAAACACATACTATGCTATGGGCAGGAGTTCTCAAAGTGAAAACCATGGTTCCCCTGGGGTCCCTGAGACTTTTCAGTGGGTCTACAAAGTCAAAAATACTGTCGCAATAATACTGAGATGCGATTTGCCTTTGTACTTTGTGGGCATTTGCCTTAACATGACCCAAAATAATGGTACCAAAATATGTCACTAACATGACATCAGGAAAAAAGTTGACTTAAGGATACTTTGATGAGGCTGTAAAAATGATGAATTTTAACAAATAGGTATCTGTAAGTACACATCCATTCAGTATTCTATGTGACAACGTGGGAAATAGGCATAAAGCACTTCTATACACACAGAAGCATGGTGGTTGTCTTGAGGAAAAGCACTTTTTGTTTGTTTGTTTTTTGAGACAGAGTTTCACTTCGTCACCCTGGGTGGAGTGCCGTGGCATCACAGCTCACAGCTCACACAGCAACCTCACACTCCTGGGCTCAAGCGATTCTCTTTCCTCAACCTCCCAAGTAGCTGGGACCACAGGTGCCCGCCACAATGCCCGGCTATTTTAGAGATGGGGTCTCACTCTTCTTCAGGATGGTCTCGAACCTGTGAGCTCAAGCTGTTAGGAGCTAGGCTAAAGTAGAAAAATATCAGTTAACTCCTGACAAATTTTTGTCAACAAAATGGAGTAAGTCTGGTTCACTCCTAGGATCGATGGGAAAGTGCTCACTGACTTTTTGCTTGACTAACTCCTGGGCCTGGGAAACAAACCAACTAACCTTTAGACAATACCAGGTGGAGAGAGAATACCGAGACAAGGATGTGTGGAGGAAAAGGACTGAAACTAAAATGTGCGGGGAAATATGAAAACAAAAGAATGTGTGACGTATGGCTGACTAACTGCAAAATGCTGCTTCTGTACAATGCTTGCTTGCTACCCCACCTGAATACCCCTGGACAGCCTGCGTGCCAACCAGGATGCAGAGCAAGCCTTAAAATCCTGACTCCTTAAGCACCCGGGGCTGCTCTCAGAAACCCCATGTTGGGACACTGAGGCAGTCGCCAGCTGGTTCCTCAATAAAAGGACTCTGCTGTAAATTTGGCTTGTTTGGCAGTGTGGTCTTGGTGGAACTCCTGGGCACTACAGGGCAATCTACCCACCTTGGCCCCCCAAGTACTGGGATTACAGGCATGAGCCACTGTGCCTGGCTGAGGAAAAACACTTGTGTAAGCGAGGAGCCACTTTTTTTTTTTTCATGGAACTCCATTTTTACTTGAAAGAACAACTAATAGGCAAAGTATGTTTATTTAGACAGGGGTTTGGGGCAGATATTTTCTCAAAAATGAATGAAGGCCAAAAAGTATATGAAAAAAACACTCAACATCATTAGTCATTGGAGAAATGCAAATCAAAATTATAATGAGAGTTCCTAGGACTCCAGTTAAAATGGCTTTTATCAAAAAGACAGAAAATAACTAATGCTGGTGAGGATGTGGAGAAACGGGATCCCTTGTAAACTGCTGGTGGGAGCGTAAATTAGTGTACCTACTATGGAACAGTATGGAGGTGCCTCGGAAACTGAAAATAGAGTTGTCATAGGATCCAACAATCCCCCAGCCAGTATATGTTCAAAATAAAGGAAATCATCATATCAAAAAGATACCTGCACGCCCATGTTTTTGTTTTTACTTAATTTTTTTTTTTTTGGAGACAGAGCCTCAAGCTGTCACCCTGGGTAGAGTGTGATGGCATCACAGTTCACAGCAACCTCCAACTCCTGGGCTCAAGTGATTCTCTTGCCTCCGCCTTCCAAGTAGCTGGGACTACAGGCGCCTGCCAGAACCCCCGGCTATTTTTTTGGTTGCAGCTGTCATTGTTGTTTGGTGGGCCCAGGCTGGGTTCGAACCCACCAGCTCAGGTGTATGTGGTGGTGCCATAGCCACTTGAGCCACAGGCGCCGAGCTTTTATTTAATTTTTATTAAATAATAGCTGTATACATTTATGGGGTACAGTATAATGTTTTGATATACGATGTGGAATGCTTAAATCAACCTAATTAACATAGCCATCACCTCACTTGTTTTTGTGGTTCGACATTTATAACATAGTTGTCGTGAAACCTTGCACTGTGCTTGTCAGGTGAGAGCCCATGTACTTACTGCAGTACGATCCTCAACAGCCAAGGTTTGGGATCAGCCTAGTCCCCGCCAGCCTCTGAATGGATAAAGACCATGCAGTGCATGTGCACAGTAGAATATTTTTCATCCATAAAAAAATAAAATACTGTTATTTGCAACACCAGGGATGGCACTGGAGGACATTATGTTGCGTGAGATAAGCCGAACACAGAAAGAGGAATCTCACATGTTCTCAGTCCTATGTGGGGGCTAAACGCTAACACGACTAACCTTGGAGAGGCAGAGTAGAGCCATGGTGACCAGAGGCTGGGAAGGTAACAGGGAGCGAGGGGTGGGAGGTGAGATAGAGTAGGGATGGTTAACAGGTGCAAAATTATAGTTAGTAGAATGAACGATATTTCATAACACAGAAAAGTGACTGTAATCAACAAGTTATGGGATACTATAAAATAATTAAAAGTAGGATTATAATGTTCTTAACAGTGAGAAATCATAAATGCTTGAGGTGATAGATATACCCAGATTTGGTTATTACACCCGGTACGGCTGTATCAAAATATCATGTCTACTATATAAATGTATGCAAATATTATCCACCCATAATAGTTAAAAATAAAAAAATAAAAATAAAATCAAACGAAAATGAAATTAATGAAGGGATCCTGTCACCTCCAGGAAAAACTGGCAGTATTTGTTATTGATGATGAAATTTGAACTTTCAGAGCCGGGGGTGGTGGCTTATGCCTATAATCCTAACACTCTGGGAGGCTGAGGTAGGTGGATTGCCTGAGCTCAGAAGTTTGAGACCAGCCTGAGCCAGAGCAAGACCACATCTCTAAAACTAGGTGGGCATTGTGGCAGGTGCCTGTAGTTCCAGCTACTTGGGAGCTGAGGCGGGAGGATCACTTGGGCCCAAGTCTGTGACGTTGCTGTGAGCTATGAGGCCACCGCACTCTTCCAAAGGCAACAAAGTGAGACTCTGTCCCCCCCCCAAAAATTTGGACTTTCATATGAAATTGGAATTTTAGAGGACGTTTATCCACCCCTGTGAACTTGTCATCTTCTCCAAACCTAGAGACTTTTGATGAACTTGTGGGTTTTTTTTCCATATTATATAATAAAACCCATTAATGTTTGGAAGATACACCTAATTCGATAAGTCAACACTTTCCAAATGACGGATGCTAGCCGGGCGTTGTGGCGGGCGCCTGTAGTCCCAGCTGCTCGGGAGGCTGAGGCAAGAGAATCGCTTAAGCCCAGGAGTTGGAGGTTGCTGTGAGCTGTGTGAGGCCACGGCACTCTACTAAGGGCCATAAAGTGAGACTCTGTCTCTACAAAAAAAAAAAAAAAAAAAAAAAAAAAAAAATGACGGATGCATGGTGGTATAAAATTATATTCTGGGTAAAAGACCCATTCAAAGTGCAAGATAGACCCATGTATTTTAATTCAGCAGAGTATGAAAAGTTTATTGATATTGTTTCAGATTTCACATCTTAACAAACTTAACAAAATAAATGCTACTTGTTACATTGATAGAGTATTAAAGAAAAATGCTATTTTATCTGCAGCAACTATTAAAATACTCTTCTCTTTTCTAACTATTTATTTTTGTGAGGCTCAAATTGACTTTTTACCTGTAAGTCAAAACAATGTACTGCAACAGATATTAACCTGGACACTGAAGAGATACATGAGAATGCAAAAGAATGTCAGTTTTCTCACTTTCTTTTAAATATATAGATTTTTCATAAAAATATTTTAATCAACACGTAGTTGATGTAACGTGAGATTTATTGCTGTTCTTTTAAAATGAGCTAATAAAGAAAAATTTAATAGAAGACTGAAACTGGACCCCCACCTTTCACCAGTAACAAAGATAGATTCTCACTGGATAAAAGATTTAAACTTAAGACATGAAACTATAAAAATACTAGAAGAGAGTGCAGGGAAAACCCTTGAAGAAATCGGTGAATATTTTATAAGGAGGACCCACGGGCAATTGAAGCAACACCAAAAATACATTACTGGGATCTGATCAAACTAAAAAGCTTCTGCATAGCCAAGAACACAGTAAGTAAAGCAAGCAAACAGCCCTCAGAATGGGAGAGGATATTTTCAGGTTATGTCTCTGACAAAGGTTTAATAACCAGAATCCACAGAGAACTCAAGAAAAGAACAAGTGATCCCATCGCAGGCTGGGCAAGAGACTTGAAGAGAAACTTCTCTGAAGAAGACAGGCAGACGGCCTACAGACATATGAAAAAATGCTCATCATCCTTAATCATCAGAGAAACACAAATCAAAACTACTTTGAGATATCATCTAACTCCAGTAAGATTAGCCCATATCACAAAATCCCAAGACCAGAGATGTTGGCGTGGATGTGGAGAAAAGGGAACACTTCTACACTGCTGGTGGGAATGCAAATTAATACATTCTTTTTGGAAAGATGTTTGGAGGTCACTTAGGGATCTAAAAATAGACTTGCCATTCGATCCTTCAATTCCTCTACTAGGTATATATCCAGAAGACCAAAAATCACATTATAACAAAGATATTTGTACCAGAATGTTTATTGCAGCCCAATTCATAATTGCTAAGTCATGGAAGAAGCCCAAGTGCCCCTCGACCCATGAATAGATTAATAAATTGTGGTATATGTACACCATGGAATATTATGCAGCCTTAAAAAAGGATGGAAACTTTATCTCTTTCATGTTTACATGGATGGAGCTGGAACATATTCTTCTTAGCAAGGTATCTCAAGAATGGAAGAAAAAGTATCCAATGTACTCAGCCCTATTGTGAAACCAATAAGCACCCACCCTTCCACATGAAAGCTATAACCCAACTACAGCCTAAGATGAAGGGGAAAGAGGAGGTGGAGGGGAGGGGTGGGAGCAGGATGGGTGGAGGGAGGGTAATTGGTGGGACCACACCTATGGTGCATTTTACAAGTTAAATCTACGAAGTGTAGAGTATAAACGTCTTAACACAATAACTAAGAAAATGTGTTGAAGGCTATGTTAACCAGTTTGATGAAAGTATTTCAATTTGTATATAAAACCAGCACATTGTACCCCATAATTACATTAATGTACACAGCTATGATTTAATAAAAAATAAATAAATAAATACAAAAGAAAAATTTTAAATGCGATCATTGTAAATATCTATAGATACAACCCATATAAACAAAGTCTCTTTGGAGTTCTCAGACATTTTTAAGAGAATGAAAAGGTCCTAAAACTAAACAGTTTGAGAATTGCTGCTCTAAATATTATATTAATCATTTGCTATGCATAATCTTGCTTAGTGCTCACACCAATTACAAGGATTACATACTACTATTTTTCCATTTAATAAGTAAGGAAAATGAGTTTGAGAAAGCTTAAAAACTTGCCCAAGACTTACATAATTAGTAAAACAGAGCTTCACACTCAGGACGTAAGTGTAACAAACAATTTGGTTCCAATGAGTAAAAGAAAGGGCAGGTTTCACAAAGAGGGCAAGTCTGCACACACTGTGAAGAACGAATCAACAGGGACAGCAGGCCAGGGTGTTCTAGGCAGAGGGGACACGGTGAGGGAGGGCTCTGTGTGGGGACAGGGTCTGGGGCAGAGGTTCCCAGCCGTCCGTGGGGCAGGGTCTGGGGCAGAGGTTCCCAGCCGTCCGTGGGGCAGGGTCTGGGGCAGAGGTTCCCAGCCGTCCGTGGGGCAGGGTCTGGGGCAGAGGTTCCCAGCCGTCCGTGGGGCAGGGTCTGGGGCAGAGGTTCCCAGCCGTCCGTGGGACAGGGTCTGGGGCAGAGGTTCCCAGCCGTCCGTGGGACAGGGTCTGGGGCAGAGGTTCCCAGCCGTCCGTGGGGCAGGGTCTGGGGCAGAGGTTCCCAGCCGTCCGTGGGGCAGGGTCTGGGGCAGAGGTTCCCAACCGTCCGTGGGGCAGGGTCTGGGGCAGAGGTTCCCAGCCGTCCGTGGGGCAGGGTCTGGGGCAGAGGTTCCCAACCGTCCGTGGGGCAGGGTCTGGGGCAGAGGTTCCCAACCGTCCGTGGGGCAGGGTCTGGGGCAGAGGTTCCCAACCGTCCGTGGGGCAGGGTTTGGGGCAGAGGTTCCCAACCGTCTGTGGGGCATGGTCTAGGGCAGAGGTTCCTAAGTACTTTTGTGCTAGAACCCCTTCCATAATCTGAGACACCTACCTCACTCTTCTCAGAATAATGTTTCTAAAGTAACAAAACAAAATACTTAAGATTATGAAGGAATCCAGTCAGATATTATGCAGAGAGCTCTGACAAGATAAATAAAAAACAACAACCCATATATGTGATATACACATAGTTTTTTTATTGTTGTTTTGAGATAAGGTCACGCTTTGTCTCCCAGGCTAGAGGACAGTGGCATCATTGTAGCTCCCAGCAACCTCACACTGCTGGGCTCAAGTGATCCTCCTGCCTCAGCCTCCCAAGTAGCTGGGACTACAGGCGTCCACCTTCATGCCTAGATAATTTTTCTGTTTTTGTAGAGATAGGGTCTTGCTATGTTGCCCAGGTTGGCCTCCAACTCCTGGCCTCAAGCAATCATCTTGCTTTACCCTCCCAAAGTGCTAGGATTGGAAGGGGTGAGCTACTCTACCCGGCCCACTTCTTTATTAATGCATCATATAACAAGATCTAGGGGTGAGAAGTATTGACAAACATAAGTGACATTTCTGCAATAACTTTAGAGTGATATGAAAATATCAATGATTTCTACTGGTGACAAAGTCACAAGCACTGTTAATGTTATAGTGGTTTGTTGTCCATGTTTATAATGGAAGGAAATGCTACATTTCACTCCAGGATAGTAAAAACAAAGAAGTAAATTTTTTCCATTCAGGTTCACACAGTTAAGGATCTTTGGACTATAAGCTAAGAACCTCTAGGTCAAAGGTAAGTTTCACATTCTTTTATTTAGTTGCCTGTCCTCCGGGGAGGGAAGTGCTGGTGGACCAGCCCAAGCAGCAGCAGGAGCTGCACTAGTGGAGGTGATGACAGTGAGAGAGTGAGACCAACAGCAGAGGCACATCCACAGTAACAGCAGTCATAGCTGTGAGCACTTACCACCTGCTAAGAGTTCTTCTAAGTGCTTCACCTACAAAGGCCAAAGTGAGGCTGCTCTCTATAAAGAGGAAAGAAAGGGCGGCGCCTGTGGCTCAATGAGTAGGGTGCCAGCCCCATATGCCGAGGGTGGCGGGTTCAAACCCAGCCCCGGCCAAACTGCAACAAAAAAATAGCCGGGCGTTGTGGCGGGTGCCTGTAGTCCCAGCTACTCGGGAGGCTGAGGCAAGAGAATCGCTTAAGCCCAGGAGTTGGAGGTTGCTGTGAGCTGTGTGAGGCCACGGCACTCTACCGAGGGCCATAAAGTGAGACTCTGTCTCTACAAAAAAAAAAAAAAAAAGAGGAAAGAAAGCTGGATAACCCACAGACTCGGTAAATAATCCAAAGTCTAAAAATCAGTCATATTTTTGGGGTGGTGCCTGTGCCTCAAAGGAGTAGGGCACCGGCACCATATACCAGAGGTGGCGGGTTCAAATCTGTCCCTGGCCAAAAAACTGCAAAAAAAACCCCAAATCAATCATATTTTTAATGTTTTAGGTATTCCTTAACTTTCTGAAAAAGGAAATAGAAGAGTTTGACTCTGAGTTCATAAAGGATTAGAATCAGCTCCAAAATTCTGTAACTGTTTAAAAGTCACAGGTGCTGAAATGTTGAGTTACAGCTTTGTAGCTCGTGTGAATATGTATTTTTTAATAGTATTAAGAACGATATAGGATATAGTCTAGCTTAGCCAAAGCTCGCATGAAATATGTTTGAAACTATAAATTTGGGGGGAAGTTATTAATCTGGTTAAAGAGGATTTTATGGTATTTTTGTACTTTGAGAACTCCAACTTTTTATTATGTACTTTTCTCACTCTAGCTCCAGCTAATTCTTCTTTCCTCCGAATTACAGGGGTGCTTTCTCAGCCCCACCAGAGTAGCACTGAAACAGTCTGAGCCCTCTCTCATACCTTTTCCTTGCACAACTGTATTAAAAGTCCTTCAAGGGCAAAGAGCAAATCTAATGTATATTTTGTATTTGTCACAGCATCTGGGAGAATGCAAGCTTTGATTAGTTCACAGGTTACTTATAAAATAGTTTGTAAAAGTCCATTTTCAATCAGGAGTCCATGTTCAATGTTATTCTAAGTTTCTAGACAGTTCTTTTCCTTTTACATTATCAATGCCGTGAGATTTGCTGCTTTTATATCTATTTACGTGGTAACCTAGGACTATTTCTGCTGTCACGTCTTGAAAATTGTTGAAGACACATGCATTATTCTTCCCTAATTGAAGCTACAAGCAGAAATGATTAAAGAGTAAATATTTGCCCTGAGCCCAAGTCTGTATAGGAGTTCAGTGTTACTGACATTCTGTCAGTAAACAAGTGTTGGATGTCTCCAGGGATCCAGGACTGGCCACTGCACACAGAGAAGCCAGGCGCAGTCTGTGAAGTGGAGGGAATGCCAACGGCGGTGGGCCTGGCCACATGTTGGCTTTGGTGTGCCCTCGTGGGCACTTAACAGACTGGCTGGTAGAGCTGGAAAAGTGAGAAAGGGGCAGAGAGGATGAGGTCGTGAGAAGTAGGGAAGCCATCTCTCTGGAGCCCCAAGGCGCTGCCTTGGTGTTTCATGGGAGTAAATGGGAGTAACGAACGGTGGGGAGGGACATGAGGAATTGCTTAGCCCTGGAAATGCTGCCTACTGGCCGGATGGAGCATTTTCCAATCACTATGGGCTCTAAAAGAGGTTTAGTATAAAGGGGCAAGAATGTATTTTCTGATTTGATAACCTACCAAACAAAATCAGACTGGGTATGCATATATTTCTGCTTGTCATAAAGGCAGCTCCTGGGTCGGATATGGTGGCTCGTACCTGTAACCCTAACACTCTGGGAGGCCAAAGGGGATGGATCGCCTGAGCTGAGGAGTTTGAGATCAGCCTGACTCTACAAAATAGAAAAGAAATTAGCTGTTGTGGTGGTGGGCACCTGTAGTTCCAGCTGCTGGGGAGGCTGAGGGAGCAGGGTTCCTAAGGAATTCACGGTTGCTGTGAGCTGTGATGACACCAAGTAACGTGCCAGGAGTTTTATCTACAGTGGCTCCATGTGGTTCCCCACAACGCCTGTAGAGTGCCGATAATCTTTCCTACCTGGAGGAATGGGATCTCTGGGGCTAGGACAACTCAGCAGCCCCTGTCAGCGGGGGTTGGCACTCCAGGGATCTCTGAGCTAGGACAACTCAGCAGCCCCTGTCAGTGAGTGCTGGTGCCCCAGGGATCTCTGAGCTAGGACAACTCAGCAGCCCCTGTCAACGGGGGTTGGCACCCCGGGGATCTCTGAGCTAGGACAACTCAGCAGCCCCTGTCAACGGGGGTTGGCACCCCAGGGATCTCTGAGCTAGGACAGCTCAGCAGCCCCTGTCAGCGGGGGTTGGCACCCCAGGGATCTCTGAGGCTAGGACAGCTCAGCAGCCCCTGTGAGCGGGGGGGTTGGCACCCCAGGGATCTCTGAGGCTAGGACAGCTCAGCAGCCCCTGTCAGCGGGGGTTGGCACCCCGGGGATCTCTGGGGCTAGGACAGCTCAGCAGCCCCTGTCAGCGGGGGTTGGCACCCCGGGGATCTCTGGGGCTAGGACAGCTCAGCAGCCCCTGTCAGCGGGGGTTGGCACCCCGGGGATCTCTGAGGCTAGGACAGCTCAGCAGCCCCTGTCAGCGGGGGTTGGCACCCTGGGGATCTCTGAGGCTAGGACAGCTCAGCAGCCCCTGTCAGCGGGGGTTGGCACCCCGGGGGTCTCTGAGGCTAGGACAGCTCAGCAGCCCCTGTCAGCGGGGGTTGGCACCCCGGGGATCTCTGAGGCTAGGACAACTCAGCAGCCCCTGTCAGCGGGGGTTGGCACCCCAGGGATCTCTGAGCTAGGACAACTCAGCAGCCCCTGTCAGTGAGTGCTGGTGCCCCAGGGATCTCTGAGGCTAGGACAGCTCAGCAGCCCGTCAGCGGGGGTTGGCACCCCGGGGATCTCTGGGGCTAGGAGAGCTCAGCAGCCCCTGTCAGCGGGGGTTGGCACCCCGGGGATCTCTGAGGCTAGGACAGCTCAGCAGCCCGTCAGTGGGGGTTGGCACCCCGGGGATCTCTGGGGCTAGGAGAGCTCAGCAGCCCCTGTCAGCGGGGGTTGGCACCCCGGGGATCTCTGAGGCTAGGACAGCTCAGCAGCCCCTGTCAGCGGGGGTTGGCACCCCGGGGATCTCTGAGGCTAGGACAGCTCAGCAGCCCCTGTCAGCGGGGGTTGGCACCCCGGGGATCTCTGAGGCTAGGACAGCTCAGCAGCCCGTCAGCGGGGGTTGGCACCCCGGGGATCTCTGGGGCTAGGAGAGCTCAGCAGCCCCTGTCAGCGGGGGTTGGCACCCCGGGGATCTCTGAGGCTAGGACAGCTCAGCAGCCCCTGTCAGCGGGGGTTGGCACCCCGGGGATCTCTGAGGCTAGGACAGCTCAGCAGCCCCTGTCAGCGGGGGTTGGCACCCCGGGGATCTCTGGGGCTAGGACAGCTCAGCAGCCCCTGTCAGCGGGGGTTGGCACCCCGGGGATCTCTGAGGCTAGGACAGCTCAGCAGCCCGTCAGCGGGGGTTGGCACCCCGGGGATCTCTGAGCCTAGGACAGCTCAGCAGCCCCTGCCAGCGGGGGTTGGCACCCCGGGGATCTCTGAGGCTAGGACAGCTCAGCAGCCCCTGTCAGCGGGGGTTGGCACCCCAGGGATCTCTGAGCTAGGACAACTCAGCAGCCCCTGTCAGTGAGTGCTGGTGCCCCAGGGATCTCTGAGGCTAGGACAGCTCAGCAGCCCGTCAGCGGGGGTTGGCACCCCGGGGATCTCTGGGGCTAGGACATCTCAGCAGCCCCTGTCAGCGGGGCTTGGCACCCTGGGGATCTCTGATGTCTGTAGTGCTGGTCCTTTCCCCACAGGCCCAGAACTCTGTCTTTAGAATACTGATCCCAGAAAGTTTCCTCCTTGGGAGTTCAAATAAGGAAGAAGTGCTTGCTAAAGGATTTACTAAGGCTGAATTTTACTGGGAAAAATTAGTTTTCTTCTAAACAACTTCCTGGGCAACATACCTGTTTCCTCTTTTGAATCCTTGTCGGCTGAGTCAAGCAGCATTTGTCTGAATACCAACCCTCAGATTATGCGTCTCTCAATCAATCTGGCCATCATTAGGTCCAGCTTACAAACTGTCATTCTAAGAATAACGGTTGCCTTTAAGAGGCCGTAAGAAAAGCATCGGCTTTATTCTTTGTTATTTCATACCCCTGTAACCACATGCATTCCCTGTGCCGGGTGGCAGAGGAAGTGGGGCCGAGGGCAAGGCTGCGATTTTATTTTCACGGGCAGGCAGTAGAGGGCACATGATGGGACACTGGGGGGGACACCGTGGGCCTGGGCTTTGGTTTAGGGTTAGTTTCTGTTTTCATGTTTGCTTTTCTGGCTTGAATGTCTATTTGAGGCAGAGGAAGAACATGTGTATCTTGTTCTTGTGCATGGAGGTTTAATAAATATAATGATTTTCTTAGCCCAGTATGTCTTCATTTATATAACTCCTTCTTTTCTTTTCTTTCTTTCTTTCTTTTATTTTTTGCAGTTTTTGGCCAGGGCTGAATTTGAACCCGCCACCTCCAGCATATGGGGCCAGTGCCCCACTCCTTGGGGCCACAGATGCCGCCCTATATAACTCCTTTTATTTGAGGAGCTTATAGCATTTTGTAATTACTGCCTCTGTCTTGAACAGTATGTGAGACAGTGGAGAGTCATTCTTGCTGCTCTTGACAACAGCCTGGGAAGGACGATGCATTTGTGTCACTCATCACGGTGGCCCTGGTGTCTGGCATGGGGCATTTAGTAAAAACCTACTGTGAAGTCTCCTCTCACCTCAGCTGAGGGTAAGAAATCAGGTCTTGTATTGATCACAGTCAAGGCTGGGTTTCTCCAGGTTCATCCCTATCCTTCATCCCTTTCCCAGAATCTCTGGTAGTTCTTATTTTTTATTTTTTTCTGAGACAGAGTCTCACTGGGTAGAGTGGTGAGGCATCATCATAGCTCACAGCAACCTCACACTCTGGGGCTCAAGCAATCCTCTTGCCTCAGCCTCCAAAGTAGCTGAGACTGCAGGTGCCCCCCCCACACACATACCGCCTGATTAGTTTTTTCTATTTTAGTAGAGATGGAGTATCATTCTTGATCAGGCTGGTCTCTAACTCCTGATCTCAAGCAATCCAGAGAGTCACTGAACCTGGCCTCTGGTAGTTATTTAAAAACCAAAGTAAATAAAATCAGTCTTAAACTCAGTCCCTACCCATCCTCTAGACCAGGGGTTCTCAACCTTCCTAATGCCACGACCCTTTAATAAAGTTCCTCATGTTGTGGTGACCCCCCAACCATAAAATTATTTTTGTTGTTACTTCATAACTGTAATTTTGCTACTGTTATAAATTGTAATGTGAATATCTGATATGCAGGATATATTTTCATTGTTACAAAGAGGTCGCGGCCCACGGGTTGAGAACCGCTGCTCTAGACTCACTCTAACATTTGTGACATTTTGGGCTCAGCTTCCTAAATTTGTAATCACTGTCTGCAATTTCAAGTCTGTTTATCTGATAATCCCTTCCTTCCTGGACCTTCCACGGCCACCCATGCCCTGGGGTGCCAGGGAATCTGAAAGCAGTTTTTATGGCTGTGGCTACTGAAACCCACACAGACTGAGAAGGGTGCAGGCTTTCCCTCCCGGAGGAGCTGCTGTGGGGTTTCCTCCTTCAGGGTCTCAGGGTGATTTGTTCAAACCATCCAAGTGGCGGTCACCGTGTGCCTCTTTGAGGGGCACTTTCTAGGTGTGAGGGATTAGAGATATATGAGATGATTTCCCTCTTCAAGGAACTCACCGTGCAGGGGAGGATACAGCTTACAGCAGGAATAATTGCAATATAACAGAAGTGTCAACAGGTGTTGTGTGAAGTTCTTTCTGGTGCTCGATGACGCAGAGTATAGACCTGCTTATTGAAATAGTATAGAATAAAGGGGGCTACAAACTTTTACGGTGGCAAGTAGCAAACTTCTTTATTTCTACCTGGCTTATATAGCCAGTTCTGTACATACACACAGTTAATCAATAATCACACGATCAATTCATAGGTATATTGTAAAAACAAATTAACCTTTCCCTGGAGTCTGCTAATCTACTGATCAACTGATACTCTTTCTTCTAAACTTTCTATTATATTTAAAAATAGTAATCTTGGAAAAACATGCTGTTAGCCATTTCCCCCCCTCCCCCACAAACCGGTGTCACAAGACCATTGTGGGGGAAAACGTTGATTGTTCACCTGGCCACTGGGCCCTTCACATCCGGAGGCAGTTAACACTATCTTGCTAGACACCGCCCGGTGATTCCTAAGACATGGCGATACTTGCCCGCCTCAGCCTCTGGGGCCAGCTTCTGACCACAGGAATTTTACCTCCTCGGTGCTCAGGCTTAACGGCTTCAACAGATTTCTGCCTCGGTTTCTTCCTGGCTGTGTAAAGAAAGACTTTGTCCCTGCTTGCTCTTGGAATGGTGGGCACAGAGGCATACAGGCTTTTTGCCTATAATGGAGGTCCTGGGACAGGGCTGACCCAGGAGAAGCCACACAGAGGAATGTGGAGAGACCTGTAAGACGGCGACGGCCGCTGGCCTAAAATGGCAGAGGGATGGGAAAAACCTAACCTGTAGAGATAGCTGCTCCCCAGGAACAGATGACGCGCTAACTGCTTGTACTACATTAGGCAACCTATAACGGAGCCCCTTCCCTAGCAACTGTTGAGGTTGCCTCCCCTAGGTTCCCATTAGGTGGAGTGGCTGGAAAGTCCCGAGAGCTAGCACCGGATGTGGGGCAAGCGGAAGCCCGGGGGATATAAGTACCAGAGAGTTTGTAACGGGGGAGGATTGATTGATAGGAGAAAGAAGAGGAAGGAAGAGGAGAGCTTGCTGTTTTCCCGAGCTGTATCATCTCTACAATAAAGTGCCCTTGATCCTTCCGTTGGTGTCCTCGTCCCTGCTGGTCAGCGGCCCTGCAACACCGACAGAGGAGGCGACGGTTGAGGGAGAAGGAGGAATTACCAGTCCCTGGGTGCCCCCTTGGTGATGAGTGGGCATACCTGTGGCATTCTCACCCAGCCCCAGGGCATGTGAGATGCTCCCAGGCTGAGTGGCATGTTTTACTCTGATGTCTGATGCTGCTCCCTTGAAGTGGTTGGAAGCTACCAAATGTGAGCAGCTGTTCCTGACGGACATCAGTTGCCTCTTCCCTGTGCACCATCTATTTGCCCTGGACTCTGGCTGTGAAGTAGCCCTCTAGAGACCCCCTCAACTGACGTGTTCCAGAGGTAGAGAGAGAACTACAGCTTGGCTATTTGAGGCACTCAGTGCCTCTGGCCACAGTACCAGCTGGAAGACAGAGCACGTGGCCTAATTGGCAAGGATGAAACGGAAGAGAAATTATGCTGACACTGAAGGGAAAGAAGCTCAGTTTTTCCTGCTGGACGTCACGTAAGTCTTGAGGAGACATAAGTGTAAGTCTATTGTAAGGAAGATTGAGACCAAAATGTTGGTGAGCAAAGCTGGAAGGGATAGGTCTATCCTGGTGACAGCACGTTAGCCCCAGACCAAGCCTGCTGGAAGGGAGGACTGTCCCAGGCCCTTTCTACCACACAAGCTGATGAAACACCTTTTTGCTCTGACCAGTTTGGATAAGAGTCTTTCCCTGAACCTGCTTTGCTGGCACAAAATTGGGTTTTGTGTCTTTATTCATACATGGTTGAAGGATCTAGAAATGTTTACCCTGAAGGGGAAAACATCCAGAGGAATACAAATGCAAGCCAAATCCTTGAAGGGTGTGGGTTAAAAGAAGTATTTAAATATTCTGGGTGTCCCAAAGGGTAAAACTAGAAGTTTCAGGTGGTCAGATTTCAGGTCAACGTAAGAAATAACTTTTTAATGCTTCTGGCTCTTTCCCAAAGATTTAACGTGAGGAAGTGAGCGTTTAGGGAGAAGGGCACAGAACGGTGAAGCAGATCTGTCCCTGCATTAAAAGTGCCTCCAAGTGGTCCAACACGATTTAAAAATGATCTGATGCATCTTCTTCAGTACATTGAGATTTTAACACCAGAGCTTTTCTTTAGCTCTGAGTTCCTCAACGTCGAAGAAGATGTGGTTATTTATTATTTATTTATTTATTTTTTGAGACAGAGTCTTATTATGTTACCCTGGGTACAGTGTCGTGGCATCACAGTTCACAGCAACCCCAAACTCTTGGGCTTAAGCGATTCTCTTGCCTCAGTCTCCCAAGTAGCTGGGACTACAGGCGCCTGCCACAACGCCTGGCTATTTTTTTGTTGTAGTTGTCGTTGTTTAGCTGGCCTGGGCCGGGTTTGAACTCTCCAGCCCTAGTGTATATGGCCGGTGCCCTACCCACTGAGCTACAGGCGCCGAGCCTGATTATTTATTTATTTACTCTTAAACATTTCTCTAGGCACATTGTTTGCTGCGACTCATTGGTGGGCCATGAAATCAACTTGTGGGTTTGGGAGCATGGTTCTTTTAATGAAACAGAAGAGACCCTTGCCCTCCGGTAGTAAGGGCAAGAGTCCTTTCGTGAAATAATTTGTTCCTCTTTACAAACGAAACACACACAGTAAGAGGTAGCA
Organism: Nycticebus coucang; assembly: GCF_027406575.1. NCBI lineage: Eukaryota > Metazoa > Chordata > Mammalia > Primates > Lorisidae > Nycticebus > Nycticebus coucang. The sequence goes on along the minus strand of NC_069801.1, from coordinate 60,382,013 downwards.
GAGTGATGGTTAAAAGCATGGACTTTGGAATTATACTGTCAGAGCTCAAATTCTGGCTCTCGAACGTAAGAACTGCTCTGAGAATTAAATGAGAGATACAGACAGAGGCCGAGGAAGAGCCTGGTGCAGAGTGAGCACTCAGATGTGTTAGCTACTCTGTTACTACTGATATTACTGGATAATTCTTAGGATCTAGAGATTGGCTCCTGTGGGATGGAGGTGAAAGGCTCTCCCCACTTTTCAAGCCCCCAGATTTTGCCAAACAATGTGAAATTTTCTTTATAATTTTGCTAGGGAGACAAAAATTACCAAATGTTTCTTGTGTCTGCTGGTGGAGCTGGAAGATGCTGCCTGCCAGTTGTCATACAAGTTGTCATACAAAACCTTGGCAGGATCATAAAAATAACCAAAGTCATTCGCTTCTGAGCCTTCTCATTAGATGGAGGGTGTGTTATTCATCTTTATCTCCTAGTGTTTCCCGGGATACCTGAAAAATAATTGTTTAAATGTTACTAAATACCTCTTATATTTGGTCTTTTATCTTCTTCCTTTTTTCCTTTTTTTTCTGAGACAGAGTCTCCCTCCGTCACCCTGGGAAGAATGCCGTGGTGTCATAGGTCACAGCAATGTCACATTCTTGGGCTCAAGCAATCCGCTGCCTCAGCCTCCTGAGTAGCTGGGACTACAGGCACCTGCCACAACGCCCAGCTATTTTTTTTCTATTTTTAGTGGAAATAGGGTTCTGGCTCTTGCTCAGGCTGGTTTTGAACTCCTGAGCTCAAGTGAGCCTCCTGGCTTGGCTTCCCAGAGTGTTAGGATTACAGGCATGAGCCGCCTCAGCTGGTCTGGTCTTTTATCTTTTGATGCTTTTCTACTCACTAAAACTCCTCTGTCCTTTGTTTCAAGGAATCTTTCTTGGTTCTTTTTTTTTTTTAGAGACAGAGTTGCCCTTTGTTGCCCTTGGTAGAGTGCTGTGACGTCACAACTCACAGCAACCTCCAACTCCTGGGCTTAGTGATTCTCTTGCCTCAGCCTCCTGAGTAGCTGGGACCACAGGTGCCTGCCACAACGCCCAGCTATTTTTTGTTGCAGTTTGGCCCAGGGCCGAGTTTGCACCTGCCACCCTTGGTATGTGGGGCCGGTGCCCTACTCACTGAGCCACAGGTGCTGTCTGTCTTTCATGGTTCTTTAAAAAAAAAAAGAAAAGGAAACCAACCTGCTCTCTGCTCCTCCCACTGCAAAGGCCCCAGAACATGCAAGGAGCATGAAAGTGTACACACACACACGTGCACACACATGAACACATGAACACACATGCACATTCCACACAAGTATCTGATACTATGCTAATGACTCACAATCTTCAGGGATGTCACTGTTTCTCGGCATCTATCATACATCCTTGTCACTTTATCTCATTCAGAACCCGTGGATGAAGACCATCTGGTCGGGACGATTTACTGCACAGAGTCCCCCCATCGCTCCACACCTTTCTCCTCGGAGACTGAAGAATCTCCGTCAAGGCCGTTCTCTGCTTTGCCATAAAATGTGTCCTTGGGACAGGAATCTCCCTCCCCATTGTCTTCTTCAATAAATACTGATTCAACGTATTCATTTAGCTGCTTCTCTCCCTCATCATCCATTTAACATTCTCCTTCTAATGAAAGTTCCTCATATAACAGTCATTGTCACCTTAACGAAAAGCCATGAACTCGTGATCACTGTTCTTATTTGTCTTGATGTTTCTACTTTTCCCCCCACAATTTCTTTGCCCTCAATAGATCTTAGCTGATACAGCTTGAGTTCCCATCAGAGCAGAATGTTCATATTTTATTTTATATTTTGAGACAGAGTCTCACTCTTCTGCTCTGGGTAGAGTGCTGTGGTGTCATACCTCACAGCAACCTCAAACTTTTAGGCTCAAGGGATCCTCTTGTCTCACCCTCCCCAATAGCTAGGACTACAGTTACCTGCCACAATGCCCGACTAGTTTATCTAGTTTCAGTAGAAGGATCTTGCTCTTGCTCAGGCTGGTCTCCAACTCCCTAGCTCAAGGGATCCTCCCACCTTGGCCTTCCAGAGTGCTAGGATTACATGTTTGAGCCACTGGACCCGGTCTATGTCTTCATTTATAATGAAAGTTGCGTTCCAAAACAATTGCTTCAGTGGAGAAAAAAGGGATAGGAGATAGATAGTTTCAGACTTGTCATAACAGTTGTTATGATTTTTTCTTGCGGGATTTTCAAAACTGAAGTTGTGTTAAAAAAGAATAGCTATAAGTATCATAGTGTATTGAATGTGCCTCTTTCCACCCCTGCCCCCAAAATATATGCCCACCAGGAACTTGTGAAGGTGACCTTGTTCAGAAGGAAGGTTTTTCCCAGATGTAATTAAGCAAAGAGTCTGGAGAGGATGTCATTCTGGGTAACTGCCTGGTCCCTAAATCCAATGACGAGTAAGAATAGCAGAAGCAGAAAAGACATACAGACACGGGGAGAAAGTCTCCTGAGGACAGAGACAGCGATTAGAGTGATGCATCCATAAGCCTGGGAATGTCCCAGGTGACGGCAGCCACCAGCAGCCAGGAGAGAGGCCTGCAGGGTACACATCCTTCCCCGCCTTCATTTGGACTTCTGGTCCCCAGAACTGTAAGAGAATAAAGGTCTGTCATTTTAACCCAGTGTTTTTCAACATTTAAAAAAAACTCACAACACACTTGAACTATCGTTAAACTTCTACCACACCCTGAAATTATGCTGATGGGAAAAAAAAAGAATATATTTACTACAATCTGAACTTCTTTTGAAAATAATTTAATGAATGATCTTTTTTTTTTTTTTTTTTGTAGAGACAGAGTCTCACCTTATTGCCCTCGGTAGAGTGCCGTGGCGTCACACAGCTCACAGCAACCTCCAAATCCTTGGGCTTAGGCGATTCTCTTGACTCAGCCTCCCAAGCAGCTGGGAGTACAGGCGCCCGCCACCACGCCCAGCTATTTTTTTGTTGCAGTTTGGCCGGGGCTGGGTTTGCCACCCTCGGCATATGGGGCCGGCGCCCTACCCGCTGAGCCACAGGCGCCACCCTTAATGAATGATCTTTAAACATTTTCACGGCACACCCAAGATCCTCTCATGGCACACCAGTTGCAAATTGCTGTGTTAAGCCACCAACTTTGTGGCAATTTGTTGTGGCAACCCTAGGAAGCTAAGCACAAGTACATTTTGTTATTTTGCAGACTAAAACTCACAGATTGGGGGGCTGAAACAGAGCAGAAACAAATCTAAGTGACAAAATTATGAACAAAACATAAAGCCGGATGAAAGGCAGCAGGTTTCTGACTTTTAAAATCAATAGCAGCATAGGTCATAGCAGAGGCCGTAACTGCACACAGCTAACAGTCGGACATGAAGCTGAGTGAGCTGGGCCAGTTGTTCAGACCGAGCTGCTGGAGCGGCTCCACTCCTGGGTACCAGCTTGCTTTTTTTTTTTTTTTTTGTAGAGATGTGGTCTCACTATGCTGCCCTGGATAGTCTGAAGCCCCTGGCCTCAAGTGACCCTCTCATCCCAGCCTCCCAAAGTGCTGAGATTATAGGCCTGAGCCACTGTAGTGGCCAATACCAGCTTTTTAAAGGGTGAGGTGCTAATTCCCTATTGCAATTGTGTAGTGACCAGTGGAAGTCTCCACGATGAAAAATATATTCCTTGTTTAATCAATCAAGTTATATCTAGGCGTCAAGCACTAAGTTGAGCAGAAGAAACCCCTGTATGTGCCCTGATGCTCTGCACTGAAGCTTGCAATGGAGTAATGCAAATGCACTTCCGGCATGTTTACTGGCACGGAAGTAAACGCACACTCCTGTTTCCTGTAGGAAATCAGTGGTCACCAGCAGATGCAAAGCATGTGTCTTATACATAGTAGTGTTGTAAAGATTGGGGATACAGATCTATTTCTCTTTGCACATTTACAAGACATACTACCATGTTATAATCCAAGCTATCAGGGCTGCAAAACATCTTACAAGATGCAAGAATTCCTAATGACTTTAGGATGATATTATTGTATGTACAGGACAAAGTTTTAAAGAGTTGCACTCTGTCAACCATAGTAAAGTACTCTAGTGTCATAGCCCACACCAACCTCAAACTCTTGGGCTCAAACAATCTTCTTGCTTCAGTGTCCCCAGCGGCTGGGACTACAGGGGACGCTGAAGCAAGAAAATTGTTTGAGTGTCTCAAAGTGGCTGGGACCACACCTGGCTAGTTTCTCTATTTTTAGTGAAGATGGAGTCTTACTCTTCCTCAGGCTGGTCTTGAACTCCTGAGCTCAAGCAATCCACCTGCCTTGGCCTCCCAGAGTACTGGGATTACAGGTGTGAGCCACCACACTCAGCTAAAAATTTTTCAAGTTAATAAAAATGTACGTTACCAGTTTCCTCAGGGAATCATGAAAGGAACAGAGTCCAACATGAAAAATGTATCAGCAAACATTCAGAGATGGTCCTCGTGTGGTCCTGCATGTTCCTCCCCTTGTCTGGTCACTCAGCTCTCTCAGCTAACCCTTAACTCCAGAACTTAAAAATACTGCAGGTGAAAGCCTCAGGGATACTTGAGGTCAGACGGGTAAGCACAGTCAGCGTGATTCTGAAAAAGCAGCAGCAACAGTGGCTTCCTGGAACAGACCAAGTGGCTAAGCTAAAGAAAGTCTTAAGTAGCTTTGAAAGGTCAAAAGTGGGGAAAGCTTTGTGGATGAGAGTCTTAAAGGAATATTAGAGATTGGACTTCTTTATTTTTATTGTTTTGGACACAGAGTCTCACTCTGTTGCCCAAGGCTAGAGTGCCCTGGAGTAAGCCTAGCTCATGGCAACCTCAAACTCCCGGGCTCAAGCAATCCTCCTGCCCCAGCCTCTCAAGTAGCTGGAACTATAGGCATCTGCCACAATGCCTGGCTAGTTTTTCTATTTTTAGCAGAGATGGAATCTCTATCTTGCTCAAGCTAGTCTCAAACTCCTGAGCTCAAACAATCCTCCCACCTTGGCCTCCCAAGGGTGCTAGGATTACAGGTGTGAGCCACCGCACCTGTAATGGTTGAGAATGGACTTTTTAAACATGTTTGCATCTGTGCTAATGACATCCCATCTTTCTGGTCTCAAGCCCTGAAACTACTGTACAGTGCCCAGCGCATAGTAGGTGCTCAGCAAGCATTTATGTAATGAAGCTGGGTGCAGTGGTTAATGCCTCTAACCCTAGCACTCTGGGAGGCCAAGGTGGGAGGGAGGTTTGCTTGAGCAGGAATTTGAGACCAGCTTGAGCAACAGCAAGACCCAATTTCTACTAAAAATAGCAAGGGATGTGGAAGGCACCTGTAGTCCCAGCTATTTGGGAGGCTGAGGCAGGAGGATGGCTTGAACCCAGGAATTTGAGGTTGCAATAAGCTAGGATGATGCTACAGCACTCTACCAAGGCAACAGAGTGAGAAAAAAGTATTTATTGAATGAAAAAAAAAAAAAAAAGAATGAATGAGTCATTGTTGCCTCCGCTGTGTAGCTCTAGACTGATCTTCGAATACTTCTGTGCTGTCACTTACCTCCTGTAAAGCGTCAGGGATCTCCTGCTGCCTCCCCAGAAAGAGCAGAAGGTGGGCTCAAAGCCTTCAAGTCAAATAGTCTTGTGTTCGAGTTCCAAACACTTTCAGTCTGATCCCCATTGTATACTGTCTAATTCTATTTCTCTTTTATATCTTGATTCTTCTTTTGATACCCAAATCTATCCACATCTCCCCTTCCCTCCTGTTACGAACTTTCAGCGGCTGCCCCCTCTCCAGCTTCTGTTTTCTGGCTTTCTCCTTTAAACTTCTCTTTTCCTGGAAAATACCCAACTTTTCTCCATCCTCTGGGCTTTTGCACATACTTGGAAGGCCCTACTTGGATTCTTCTCTACCATGTTCCGCCTCCCACCCCAGCCCCAGTTCCAGGCTCACCTGTGTGTCTTACATGCCCTGAGTCCTGAGGCCTTCCTGTCTGCTGGCGCTGTTCGCCCACAGAGCACCTCACAGGCCTCCATCCTGGGGTAGCCCACATGTGACCGTGACCACTTGTTTACAGTGGCTGCCATGTTGCTGTGAGGCACACCTGTGTCTGTCTGGTTCGTGGTGGGTCTCTGGTCACCAATGCCCAGCTTCTAGTCAGTAAATGCTGGAGTCAGTCATCCTGGTTCTTTTTTTTTTTTTCTTTATTGTTGGGGATTCATTGAGGGTACAATAAGCCAGGTTACACTGATTGCAATTGTTAGGTAAAGTCCCTCTTGCAATCATGTCTTGCCCCCATAAAGTGTGACACACACCAAGGCCCCACCCCCCTCCCTCCATCCCTCTTTCTGTTTTTCCTCCCCCCCATAACCTTAATTGTTATTAATTGTCCTCATATCAAAATTGAGTACATAGGATTCATGCTTCTCCATTCTTGTGATGCTTTACTAAGAATAATGTCTTCCACTTCCATCCAGGTTAATACGAAGGATGTAAAGTCTCCATTTATTTATTTATTTATTTTTTATTAAATCGTAGCTGTGTACATTAGTATGATCATGGGGCACCATACACTTGGTTCATAGACCGTTTGACACATTTTCATTACATTAGTTAACATAGCTTTCGTGGCATTTTCTTAGTTATTTTGCTAAGACCTTTACATTCCACTTTTACTAGGATTCACATATTCCCTTGTAAGATGAGTATTCCGTGGTATACATATACCACAGCTTGTTAATCCATTCCTGGGTTGGTGGGCATTTAGGCTGTTTCCACATTTTGGCGATTGTAAATTGAGCTGCAATAAACAGTCTAGTACAAGTGTCCTTATGATAAAAGGATTTTTTTCCTTCTGGGTAGATGCCCAGTAATGGGATTGCAGGATCCAATGGGAGGTCTAGGTTGAGTGCTTTGAGGTTTCTCCATACTTCCTTCCAGAAAGGTTGTACTAGTTTGCAGTCCCACCAGCAGTGTAAAAGTGTTCCCTTCTCTCCACATCCACGCCAGCATCTGCAGTTTTGAGATTTTGTGGTCATCCTGGTTCTTATCTCAGGCCCACCTTCTTACCCACTGCGTAGCCATGGCCAGTCAGTGAGCCTGTCTCTGCCTCGGTTGCTGTCTCTGTACAACGGGGTAATAATGGCACCTGTTTCCACGGAGTTCAGGAGACGCTAAACGAGATTATGTGTGTGGACCGTCCAGCACAGGGCCAGACACACAGCCCGAGATTATGTGCTCGGAATAACCGTCATCATCATCACCTTCTCTCTAATCAAGCTGTGGTTCCTGAGGACAGTGGCTGTGTGTCTACATTGACCCCCTTTTGTACTCAGCACAGCGCCCAGCCCCATAGTTGATGCTCCGTAAATGTTTGCTGAATGCATGCATTCATAATATAGACAAATATGGCAAAAGAAAGCCTTTTCCTTTTGCTATGAAATGATGCGAGTTTGCTGCATTTGGGTCTGTTTAGAGCTGCGATCCCTGTGGACCCCCCTAATGAGCGTGGACGCTTTAAAATAGTGTGTAGTAGAATAGGCCCACTATGTCGCCATCCGTCTGGAATTTGGAAAATTACAAGCAGAATTAAAGAACAGTATTAGAATTATTTATTCTTTCTATGCCCCTTTATTGCATTCATTTGGGGGGAAATTATCTATTCTTATTTAACAAGAAGATTATGTTACATATTCATGTAGAAAGAATTCTACCAATTTGTGGAAACTTTTCTCAGATCTTCCCACATGTTAGATGTTAGGCCATGTCTCATCTGCAGAGAGAAAAAACAACTAGAACTACTGTGATTTACAGCAAGGCAAGTTGTTCTGAATTTCCTTGGTAAAAAGAAAGTGGAAACTACATTTGTAAAATATGGAGGTTCGTTCTTCCAAACAGCTTCTTATCTAGAAAATATATGTAGTCATTTGTCTGACTTAATAAGGGAATAAAGCAAGTTTCACTTATCTTAATTTCGCCTGTAATGAATATACCAGATGATATGTGACTGTGCTTTCATTAACAGATCAGATAATTGCCCTCTTGGAATGGACCGACGTTATTATTTGGCACATTCCTTCATCCTGAAATAATCTGGAACTTATTTGGGGTGCTAAGCCCTGGTCAGAGGACAGACATGGTGTACACTGGACTCTGAGGAGAATTCGCAGCTTTCCACACGTGGGGAGGGCTTCCTGGGAGGTAGGTCACGACTTTAGAATCAGCTGACAACTTCAGTGCCAGAAATTCTGATACCTGGAATTCCATTCGTTCCACCTATTTGGGGGAGGACTTCAGAGTGTTGGGAGCCGGGGAGGCCACAGGGGACAGGGCAGGCATCAGCAACTTGGCCCACAGGCCACATCCAGCCGCTGTCTTGTTCTTGTATGGCTCATGGTTTTTATACTTTTAAACCGTTGGGGGAAAAATCAAAAGAACAGTGATATTTCAGGATGCATGAAGATCATGTGCAGTTTAAGTCTCGATATTCATGCACAGGCTGTGCTGGACCACAGTCCCCTTCGCTGGTGTAGGGTTGTTCGCGCCTTCTGTGCTTCATGGCAGAGTCAGCAGCTGCCTCAGAGACTGCATGGCCCACAAAGCCTCAATGTTTGCCATTCAGCCCTTTAACAGAAAAAGTTTGCTGACCCATTGTGTAGAGGAAAGAACATCAACAGCCATGGAATCCAGCTGGGTTGAATTTGTCTCTTCTGGTTTTTAGCTCTGTAACCTCAGTCAGGATGGCTTTTGCTCACTCAGTAAGCGCTGACTGGATTCTTACTGTCGCTGACTGCAGTGCCTTCTGCATACGAGGATCAGCAGGGCCTCATTAGCTGACCCATCAAGAGCATGAAATAAAATTAGTATTCAAAGTACCCAGCAGATAGCAGTTGCTCAGTAAATGATTTTTGCACGTCTACAAATAACCATTCCACCCTAGAGTTTGTGAAAGGAGTGATGGGGCGAGGAGAGGCTGAAGAATGAGCTTCTGGCTAAGCAGGAGGTAGCAGGTGGTGATACCGCTTAGGAGCCTACAGGGTGAGAAGGGCACTGGAAAGGCAGGGAAGGGAGGCAGAGGCAAAGCACTTCACTGCATTGCTGCAGCCTGTTTTGTTCAGATGGGTCTAGGGGACCCAATCCTGGGTGGCACATGGCTCTTTCATCATGGTCACTACTCAAAATATCTAGCATTTATTAAGTACTGGCCATTGCTTAAAATGCTTTATACAGTCATTCTAGCAGACGTCACCAATTTCTTAGTGAAGGTCTCATTGCTCGTGAGTGATGAGGGAGGCAGAATTTTGAGTCCTAGACATTCTGATTCTGGTGCCTTCAGCTTTTACACCAGTGCCTTTCAGATTAGGGTCTAGGTTTCTGCAGGTGTATTATTAGGGGTCCTAGAACTCCCTCCCACAGCCTTTAAATTTAAAGCTTTCATTTTAATGACAATCTTAAAAAGGAAGAGAAAAAAGCCAATCCAGTATAATATGGACAGTCCAATGATCACCTTGTCAACCGGCCATTGCCCTCTGGTACCCGTCTCTAAGTCTGCGTTTTTGCTCAGAGTGGGTGTTTTCGTGGACTAGTGAGGAAAGAAGAGAACAGGTGGACCCAACAGGAACATGGCATGCTGGCCCTACAGGATGGTCAGCTCCTTCAGAACAAAGGTCTCAGAGCCATTCTGAGAGAGACGCAGGTGGGAGGACTGAGTAGGCTTCCAGCACTCACTGACACACCACACAGAACTTTGCGGCGTTTCGATGGCAAGCGAGTCTTAGCAAAACCACAGCCACCATATAACATGGATTTCATTAATTTTGTGGTTTGCTTATACCTAATGTATCAATTTGTTCTGGTTTTATAAACTGTACAAAAGCTATGCAAGGGATTTTTAAATCTAGTTGTTTAAAACCAAGTTTTACTGCATTCAATGACATTATGATAAAAATAATTTCAGTGGTGTTCCCAATAATTATTTTTATATGTGCTTGCCTTGCGTCATAATTTAAGACTTCACTGGACAGGGACACTCTCTAAATTCCTCTTTAGTGTTCAGAAGAGCAGCTCCGAGGTATAGAGAAGGGAGGAGAAATTTTTCCCGTTAGTGAGTGGACGTCCTGGGCTTCTGTTGATGAAGTAGCTTTGCCATGCACAGAAATGTGTTCCAAAGAGAGGAATGCTGATCCTTCAATATGGTCATTTACATGATAATTCTTTTTCTTTCTGATGTTATTTCAGATCACTCAATTTCTATTTCTCTAACTTTTGCATATTGATAAGCTATCTTTTCATGGAGCATGATGCCTTTGCTTCTTTTTTTTTTAATTAAATCATAGCTGTGTACATTAATGCAATCATGGGGTACAATGTGCTGGTTTTATAGACAATTTGAAATATTTTCATCAAACTGATTAACATAGCCTTCAAGGCATTTTCTTAGTTATTGGGTTAAAACGTTTATATTCTACCCCTAGTAAATTTCACATGTACCCTTGTAAGATGCACTGTAGGTGTGGTCCCAGCTTCAGAATGGTTCTTGGCTGTTAATTACCCAGAGAAGCAAGGCTGGGAGGGGTGGTTATCGGTCTCCTCCATCCCTGAAATGATGTTATACATGCGTTTATATATTTATAAATTTATATCCCTCTCCTCCAGTAGGAAGTAAACTCCATGAGGCTAGGGATTTTCACCTGTTTATTCTTTCAGGGATTCTAAATCAGGGGCAGTTTTCCCCCAGGCAAACCTGGTAAGGTCTGGAGACATTTTTGGTTGTCAGGACTCGGGTAGAGCTTGCTACTGGCTGTTAGTAAGTAGTGGCCCAGGATGCAGCTAAAACCCTACAAGGCACAGGACAGCAACAGTCAAGAGTGGAGTTCAGAATGCAAATGGTGTGTGGCAACTAGCAGTATTTCTGAACAAATTAAAAAATAATTGTCATAGGCCGTGTGTCAGGGAGTACCTTAGAGGTTTTATGCATGTGGTGAGACAATAAAGTGACATTTTAGTTGGTTTTAATTCCCGCTGTATCTTTCCTGACTCTGATTCCAAGCAGGTAGCTATTGGGCATTTTCTATCCTCAGGTGTGTGACAGGGCTGAAAAGTAACAGGAGAAAGCTTCTCTCAACCTTGTGAAGGGTAAGATACTGTGACTGTGGGTGTGTCCTGGTGGGAACTTACAAACATGGGGGTGTGGAGTGGAATCCCCACGATAACAAAGACTGAATTTATTTCCAGCTTGATGGGTTTAGAGTTGGATTTATTTTAATAAGATAATGTGCCATGTCTTACACCTACATTTGCAGAACATTTACACATTTTATATATTATTTGATTTAAGAATCATTAGGACATGATAGGCATTATTATTCTCATCTTATCAACGAGAAATTCGGAAAGATGAATTAACTGACTTTAGATTACATGCATTATACATGGAAAAGCCAAGATTTAAACCTGGCTCAGTCTGACTTCAAAACCCCAAACCACGGCTGCCTTTCCTCGAATGAAGGAAACTTATGGGACAGACAGCTTCCCTACGGCCCCCAACTTCCCTCCCAGACCCCCCTTCAGGGAGCCTGGCTTCTGGAAATGATTTTTCTTCACCCCAAAGGGCCCACTGATTAATAACTAACCCTAGCACCCACCATATCCAAGTACGTCTAAGCTACTAGAGATGGTGAAAAAGCTTTATTTTGCGCGCCATCTAGGATCCTTTGGCAGCAGTTGGTGTGTTGAGAAGGATCTCAGGCTGGGAGTGGGCTCCGCCGGGGGCCAGGAGCCAGTGTCCAGCCCGGGCCCTTCGCCGAGCGGCCCAGGCCTCCGTGCACCCGCGGCCGGCACCAGGGGGCGCCCGAGGGCGAGTCCGGTCCCCGCGGGAATCTCAGGTCCTTCCAGTCCCCCCCGGGGAGCTGCGCTGACCGTCTCGCTTCTCGCTCTTTTCTGTTCCTACAGCTGTGGTCCAGTAGGTGAGTCAGAGGAATAGGACAGCGCTCGTGACGCGGCGGGGGCTGCAGCTCAGCTCTCCTGCGCGTCTCCCTTGGGCCTCAGAGACCCGGTGCTGCCCAGAGCTCCCCATCTCCACGTGGCCTAACACAGCAGACATTCAGTGCCTGTGTGCTGAGCCTGAGGGTGATGCATTCTGGAGCGAGCTGTGTAATGCACACCAGGACTTTTTTTTTTTTTTTTCCTTTTTTTGCAGTTTCTGGCCGGGGCTGGGTTTGAACCCGCCACCTCCGGCACATGGGGCCGGGTCCCTACTCACTGAGCCACAGGCGCCGCCCCACGCCGGGACTATTTCTTGCTGTTGGGTTGAGGCGCGTTGCAGGCAGGTGCGCGCTCCCGGAGCTGAGTGGGGAGATCTCGCGCGGCGACTGGACTCGGTCTGCAGTTTTAGCTCCGGGTCGGCGGCATCTGTTCTGCCTTATTGGTGTGTCTGCCCTTCTGTCGTTAAATAGTTTGAATATCCTTGCACATTACAGACTAAAACTGAAACCACCCCAGAAGTCATCACCCTCTTTGCTGCTTCATTTGTCTTCTAGTCCTGGTCCCCATCCAACACACTCCGTATTTTGCTTATTTATTTAATCGTCTTTCTCCCTTTCACAAAGGGGACAATGTGGCGACGACGGTCTTTGTCTTTTTTAGTGACTGCTTGTTTCAGTTACCTAGTACTGCATAAATGAACACCCCAATCTGACTGATACATAAAATAACGATTTCATTATGCGCACAGACTTTTTTTGGATTGGGAATTTATACAGGGCACAGCAGGTGGATTCGTTTTCTGTTGCTGTGTAGTGAATTATATCACACATTTAGCACCTCATATCTCAGTGGGTCCAGGGTCTGGGCACAGCTCAGCAAGGTCCTCCGCTCGGAGTCTCACAAGGCTGAAGACAAGGTGTTGGCCAAGCTGCATTTCTTTCTGCAGCCAGGGGCCTTTTCCAAGCTCGTATGACGGTTGTTGGTGGATGTTAGTCCCTTGAGATTACACTGAGGTCCACACTTTTTTGCCAGGTGTCAGCAGCAGACCCCTCTCTGCTCCCAGAGACCATCACCAGTAGTTCACTGTTGTGCAGACCTCTCACAACATGCCAGCTTCCTTCTTCAAGGCTGGCAGAAGAATCTCTCCTCCCTCAAGGGGCCAGTACCTCTTTTAAGGGCTTCCAACTGATTAAGCCAGGCCCACCCTGTATAATATCCTTTTTTATTAACTCGGACCCATCTGATTGGGGACTTTAATTATATTTGCACAATCCCTTCACTTTGCCACAAAACATGACATCTTATCACAGTTGCAGCTCTCTCCTATTCAAGGAGTGGAGATTATGTAGGGTGTGTATAGGAGGGTGAGTTTGGGGCCGTCTGATCATTCTGAAAGGATGTCTTAGCTCCGATTCTCAATAGTTCAGAGTGGGGTGGGGTCTCAGCTGGGAAGAATGGAGTGGCTGGAAGCTGGAGCAGCCTGGGAGTGTGTCCACTCAACTCTCTGGCCCCAGGTCAAGAAGGACAGGCTTAGCTCAGCCTGAAGACCAGAGTCCCCATGTGTGTGTGGCTTCTCCATGAGGCTTGGCTGTCCACAGCATGGAGGTTGGTTCTGAGAGGGAGTGTCCCAAAAGGGAACATCGCAAAGCAAGTATTTCAAAAGATAAGGTGGAAGAGGCACAGTCTTTTATGACCTAGCCATGGAAGTCACATGGCATCACGTCCATGCCACAAATCACAGATTTCAGAGACATAGACCCTGCCTCTCAATGGAAGGAATGGCAAAGATTCAATAGCTATTATTACTTTTTTACAGTTGCCACACTATTATTTCTCTGCTAAGTATGCAGTAAATATTTGTTGAAAGACAGGCATTGGAAAAAATGGAGACTTCACATCTTTTGTATTAATCTGGATAGAGCTGGAACACATTCTTTTTAGTAAAGTATCACAAGAATAGAGAAGCAAGAATCCAATGTACTGAATTCTAATATGAAGCTAATAGTCAATCTAATACACACCCACATAAGAGGAAAAATCAATTCAAGGTGGGGGGCGGAGGAACGAGGGAGCCAGGAGAGGGGAAGGGAAAGGGGTGTGTGTCCCCACTTAAAGGGCACAATGTTAGGGTGTCTGGCTCACCCTTTGGGGGCCAGACACAACTGTAAGAGGGACTTTACGTAATGCAAACATCGTAACCTAATTCTTTGTACCCTCAATTAACCTGAAACAATAAAAAATATTTGTTGAATGAAAGAAACTTTTTGTCTACGAATCTCACTCATCCTAGAACAGGATTATAGCAAGGAAAACTATCTGGTGGAGACTGATCTCAAATGGTGAATTAGTTGAGTAGGTACAAGTATAGGGAAAACATTTCAGGCAAAGGGAACAGCGAATGCCAAGTCAGAGAGACATGAAACATGGGCCTGGGGCACATTAGGACAACTACAGGCAGTTGGGTATAGCTGGAGCATGGAGTGTGTATGTGGGGGAAAGGGGCAGGCTGGAGAGATGGGCGAGGCCACGTCATGAGGAACTTGTGGATCATGCCATGGAATTTTCCCGGCCGAGCTGGGAAGACACTGAACAGGGCCATGCGTCCAGGTAAAAGGGTTCTCACATTGACAGCTTAGAGGGAAGACTAAAGGTCTAGAAAGCACTGCAAGCTGTTCCAGTAATACAGACAAGAGATGATAAACAGTGCATCTTAGAATGGGCACAGGCGAAACTTACTAAATGCAGAATACAAATGTCTACATACAATAACTAAGAAAATGCCGTGAAGGCTACGTTGAACAGTTTGATGAGAATATTTCAGATTGTATATGAAATCACCACATTGTACCCCTTGATTGCACTATAATGTACACAGCTATGATTTAACAATTAAAAAAAAAAAGAATGAATTGCGGCCTTTGCATTGAAGATGGAGAAGAAAGGACAGTTTCCCACAGGAGAGTCTCATTTAACAAATATTATTATTTGTTCTTTTGGATTCATTGCAATCTGAAATCCTCCTCTTACTATTCATCACAGAATTTGGCGCTCATCTGGAATGCGTGAGCCTTGAAGTTCATTGGCATAAGCCAGGTGTGGTGTGCAGTGCGTCTGAGCAGTGCTCCCTCTACAATCTCTTCAGCTCAGCTCAGGGCTGGCTCCCTTGGTGATGAGATATAAATACATTGTGATATAAATACCAGCTACAACAGTCACCTTGGTTTGGGGTCTAGCAAGGAGATAGAATCTGATTCCTGCTTTGCTTGTGTTCAAAGCAGCGTGACATATTTGTACAGCAGTGTTCTCTCAGGACTGTCAAGTACTTAATAAATATCACCTCTGTACACTTTTGCAAATCGAGCCACTTGAATTCCCAGCTTTTCAGTCCTTTTTGCAAAGTTTCTGAGGCGAATAAGCTGCTTCTACTTCTTCTTTTAGAAAATCATCAAAGCATTGGTCTCCTTGAGGACTAGGACATGTTCTCAACTCTATGCTGCTGACAGAGGGATGAGGCCCATGACCCTTTTTCTATTAAGGACTGAAAAAGCAGGTTGAAGGACCTAACAGCTGGTCAGTGGGGAAACCAGGAGAAAACTCAGATCACACATCCCATCTCATACAACTAATGAAATTGTCATCCTTGATGCTTAAAAAATACTTTGTTTAATACAGGTTAAGGAAAATCTAGACGTGAAGAATTCCTTTAATTCAGTTAAAAAATATTTATTAAGCAGCTACCATATGGTAAGCACTGTTCACAGTGAATGATAACAACAAAAATCCCAGCCCTTGTGAAGCTCACATTCTAGTGAGCAGAAGCAATAAACAATAATCGTAATAAAGAAATTATAACTAAAATTGCAGGCAATTTTAGGTAAATGGTAAATAAATTTAATAGTATATTGGAAGGCTGTATGTTTTATGGGGGGAAAGCTGAGTAAAGAGGTTTGGGAGGTCTTTAGGGCCTGGTTTGTCATCTTAAATAGGGAGGTCATGATATGTTTATTGAAAGATCTTGTTTTGAGGCCGGGTGCAGTGGCTCAGGCCTGTCTTCCCAGCACTCTTGGAGGCTGAGGCAGGTGGATGGCTGGAGCTCATGAATCTGAGACCAGCTTGAGCAAGAGTGAGACCCCATCTTTACAAAAAATAGAAAAACCAGCCAGGTGTCATGGCTGGCACCTGTAGTCCCAGCTACTCGTGAGGCTGAGGCTGAGGCAAGAGGATTGCTTGAGCCCAAGAGTTTGACCTTGCTGTGAGCTACAATGTCACGGCACTCTACCCAGGGCAACAGAGTGAGACTCCGTCTCAAAAAAAATAAAATAAAAAATATATATCTTTTGTCTTTTTAACCTTTATTCTACCAGTTACATTTGAATGAAGGACTCCTTGCTTTTAAACAACTTGTGTTGCTTAACTTCTCTGCATCTCAGGTTCTCCATTCATTAACTCCTTCAAAGAATACATATTTCTCTAAATAAGAAAACTATTAATAAATAAGCAGGCACATGAGCTTCTGATCTCACAGGGAGGCTGACCATATAGGTAACTCACATGAAGTGTGTCTGACATGCAGAGAGGGAAAGCTCAGAGTGCCTTGAGAGCAGGTCCCAAGAGACGTGTATCGGCCCTATCAGGAAAGCTCGCTCAGAAATGTCACTTAAACTGAGGCCTGAAGAATAACTGGTAGAGGGGGGTGGGCACAGATGGGAAAGTTGTTCCAGGCAGAGGGAAAACCGGGGCGATGAAGAGTTGGGGGCCTTTGACGGTTTGACAAACAGGATGATGAGGCAGACAAGTTCCAGGGAGGTGAGTAGAGGTCACGTCGCACAGGGCCCATAGCCTGCTGAAAATGGAGCTCAGCATCTAGTATCGAGCAGGACTCAGGATATGACGGCCACTGGCCACACGCACCATGGCACTGACCCTAACCTGGAGCTGTGCACGGCCTTACGCCAGCGGCTGGTGTCCTTGGTGGATCTTCCGGGTTGGGTAAGCCTTGTGTTGATGTTTAAGGGAAAGCTAATTTCTCCATTGATTTGTGAGTCCAATATATAAGTGCAGAAACCCTGATTTACTTGGTATGGTGGTAAAGGAAAATAATTGGAAGCTAGAGACAATTCTGGATGTTAGCATAAGTCTGACACTAACCCTGTGACTTGGGACAAGTCTTTTATTGCTCTGGACCTCCTGAACTTCTCTGTAAAGAGGATGTGAAGGTCAAATGAAATGATATTTGGGAAACTTCATGGTTATGTCCCAAGTGCTACAGTTTGATTAACTCTCGGGTTATATTAATGGAAAAAAATGCAAGGCAAGAGCCTCATCTTTGTATTTTCCCCAGATCAGGCTCTTTCCGTCATAACTGCTGTGGAGTTCAACATATTTCTCAGGAGTGTGCTAACACTTTCTTTGGTTGTAGAAGGAATACTTGTTTGGAGGCCCCATTTGATTATGGCGCTGCTCTGAAAATCAGCGCATGCTGGGAGCAAATGCAACATCAGAAACTGTGGGTAGATCCTGTGACACTCACATGTCTCTGCAAATAAGGGGGGTCTGTGTAGGGGGCGGCAGACAAGTCTAATGTCCCCCATATTACTGTAATTTTAACTACTACTCCTAGAATCTATCAAGTTATCATTATTGTTATTATTATGAAACTCAATCCCATTTCCATGTCATAAAGATAAACCAAATCTCATTTCAATTAGTTACAGCAGGAGGGAATGAACTTTAAACAGACATTTAATTTCTGAAAAAAAAAAAAAAATTAGGAAGTTTCTCATGGAAATGTTATGGCATTTTGAAACAGATTAATAGTTCAATGTGAATACATCCACCCTGCAGCTACCTGATGGGTGCGTGATGAGGAGGAGACAGGTTAAATGAGCAAAACCACTTGATACCACTGGTTTGGGTCTAATCAAATGATATTCATTTTGTGACTCTTCAGAAACCTTCTCTTTTTCATTTACTTTGCAGAGTGAATTATTGGTCTTACGTGATGGATGTATTTTTATTTGTTAAGAGAAAGGATTTGACTTTCAGAGTAATAATAATAAAATTTAACAAAATCTTCCCCAAGGAGATGCTGTGGAGAGACTCAAATACTCCGCAAAGGTCGAACTCTCAAGTTATCCACCTGTAGCTCAGGCAGGGGTGGAGGGTGTCTGGGGCTAATTCAGAAAGATTGTCTATTTTTTAAAAAAATTAACATTCATACCCAAGAATGGGCCCACTTTCCAGCAGTCGAACATGATAAGGGGAAAGGTTTTGGTGATGAATTCTTGCGTGTGCCTGTAAATTTCATGCTTGTGAAGTTGGATTAACAGCGAGGGAGACTGAAGTCCTTTTGTTCTCGCACAAACAGCTACAAAGCAGAGGGTGACGGTGTGAGTGCCCCAGTCGAGCCAGGCCTGGGGGCGTGACTGGAGGGACCGCGCCGTCCATCTCTGGCCTCTTCTTCTGAGGCCTAACTATGGCATTTGTTCCACTGAACCTTGATGGGAACCACGAAATGAATGTCAGCAAGACTTCACTTTCTTCCTTTCAGTGGCCCTGGGGGCTGGATGTTAATGAAATCTTCTAGATTTAAAGTTACTGCCATGGAATTGCCTTTGTACACGTTCCACTTCCTAAGGAAAGAAAATGAAAGCTAACCTGGCTGGTGTGTGGCTGCCACAGAACCAGTCTTTGGATCTTTGGGCTGTGATTCTTTGCTCTAGGGCACTGGAACGGTCACTAGAAATAGGATGGGATTCAGAACTTCAGTCCCTGCCCTACACTATGATAAAAAGACCATCTCCTATGGAGGGTGAGACACTGCCCTCAAGTTAATGAGGCCTTGACCCTTTAATCTAACATCTTTTTACAAAGGTGCTCAAAGTATTTCATCTAGTTTGGTTTAGTGTTGCTAATTAGATAGCTTAGTGGCTAGGCACAGTGGTTCCTAAGCGAGGGCTTCTTTTCACGAACGTTTTCAGCTAAATGAGAAAAGTAAGTGCGTTGTAGCAAGCTTTTCCATAAAGACACAGTTTTATTTTTTTTTATTTCCATATAGACAGAGTTTATTCTCCTACTTTAAACATGAAAAATATCCTTTCTGTAATGAAAAGACACTGATGGTGGGTGGTAGCTGTTTTTTATTTTTTATTTTTGAAACACTTTATTGAGGTCTGCTTGACAAGTAAAAAGGTGTACAGGCCGGGCATGGTGGCTCACGTCTGTAATCCCAGCACTCTGGGAGGCCGAGGCAGGTGGATTGCTTGAGCTCAGGAGTTAAAGACCAGCCTGAGCAAGAGTGACACCCTGTCTCTAAAAATAGCCGGTATTGTGGTGGGCGCCTGTAGCCCCAGCCGTGTGGGAGGCTGAAGCAAGAGAATCACTTGAGCCCAAGAGTTTGAGGTTGTTATGGGCTGTGATGCCACGGCACTCTATCATAGGTGACAAAGTGAGAAACTGTCTCAAAAAAGAAAAAAGTATGCATATTTAAGGTATACAACTTGATGAATTTGGGGATAAGCGTACACCTGGGAAACCATCATTAAAGTCATACACATACCCATCACCTTCCGAAATTTCCTCCCACTCTCTTTATTATTATTATTGTCATTTTTTGTGTGAGTGGTAAGAACACTTAATGTACGATCTACTCTCTTAGCAAAATTCTAAGTATACAATACAGGTTAGTTAGCTATCGGTACTATGTCTGGTATTTGGTTTATTAAAATACCCTTTAGAACACATGAAACATGGCAAATTTAGGTTTATTCTCACATTACTAAAAATAGTTTTATTTTTTAACTTGCAGTAAGCAAGATTCCCAAATCTGAAAACTACTGTCTTAGAGCAAAGTGTTTGGAGTTAGAAAGGTAAGACTCCGTGATTTACCAGCTATTTGACCTTGGGCAAGATATTTCCTTTTCTGAGTCTTGATTTTCTTATTTGCAAAATTAAGATCAAACTATCTGTCTCACAGAGATATTTTAAGCTACTATTATTTATAAGAGCCCAAAATTGGAAATAGTCCAAATGTCCATCAGCTGGTGGTTGGATAAACAGACTGTGGCATGTCCACACAGTGGGACCTTACACAGCAATGAAAAGGAAAGAGTTACCAACACGTGCCACAGCACAGGTGGACCTCAGAAACATTATTCTCACTGGAAGATGCCAAACAGACTGTATCATTGGATCATATGTCCAAAAAAGACAAATCTATACAGACAGAAAGTAGACTCCTGGTTGCTGGGGGCTGAGAGTGAGAATGGGAATTAACCACAAGCGGACAGGAAGGATGTCTTTGGGATGATGAAAGCTTTCTAAAACAGTGTCCCCATGATGCTTGCACAACCATGCACTTAGTAAAACTCATTGGATTGTACACGACAATGGGTTAATTTTTTGGTCTATAAATTATGCTTTGATAAAGTTGTTTAAAAATAATTTAAGAAGCAAAAAGGAAAACATATGAACTAGCATCTGTGAGGCACCTGGCCGGGGGACAGTACACAGTGTGTGTGCGGTAAAGGGAGCCAGAACGTTAGCACCGTGTCAGCCACCATGTCGGAGACGTTGCATGAGTGAGAAATTAATTTCAACCCCTGTGATGTCAGGATCTGTAGGTTGCTACAGCTATGTAGTCACTACCTGTAAAAACACAGCAGGCTTCTCAAGGAGATAAGACCTATATATAAAATAATTAGATGCTGAAATAAGTTGTTTTAAGAGAAGATGTTGCAATGAGTCACCCAGTTGGATGTTGGTCTGGGACGGAAGATTATGTGAAGGAAGGGCCCCGAGATGGATGGTGAAGACTAGGGAAGAAATCAGACAGGAAGGAAGAGGAAGGCAGAGGAAGGGAAGGAAAAACAAGAGAAGCATAATCACAGAAAAATATTGACCTAATCTCTCAGGAATCAACAGGGAAAAAAGTCTGGGCCTTGGAGGAGACAAACTTGGGTTCAAATTCTGGCTCCACTGTTTGCAACCCGCGTGACCTTGAGCAAGTAACTTAATTTCTGAGACCTACTTCCATTCATTATAAAGTGGTGATAATAATCCCTATCTTTCAGGATTAGTGTCAGTATTAAGTGGGAAATCCTACATAAATCTTTTAGCTCAATGCCAGGCTTATGGAAGGTATTTAATAAGCACAAATTTCCTTTCCTCTTATACCCTGAAAGCAGTAATAATTTAGTTGTGGAAGAAACACACATTGGGAATGATTTTTTAAAGACAGTGTCAGACTCAAACCAAATTAATGACATGGTCAGTCAGACATTTTTCTATGTATCTTTGACAATACTCATGGCAGTTTTTGAGAAATCAACGTTCTTATGATATAATTTATACATAATGTACTGGACCCATTTGAAGTGTACAATTCAGGACTTTTAACAAGTGTTTACACCCTGCGATCCAGACGCGGATGGGTGCTATCTCCACAGAGGTTCGTAGCATCCTCTGCAGTCTGTTCTCCCTTTTCCACGGGCCTGTGGCCAATTCCGGCGTCGTTTTCTGTGACTGATGGTTAGTTTGCTTTTTCCTGAATGTCAGATATGTGGAATCATACTATTCGCGTTCTGTTATACCTGGCATAATACTCAGCAGAATGCCTTTGAGATTTATCAATGTCAGTGATATGTATATTTACCAGACTGTACTCAAATGCTAATAGCAGTTCTATTCATAACACTAAAAACTGAAATGATGCAAATTTCTACCAGACAGTAAATGGATAAACAAACTGTGGTATATCCATACAATGGAGTATTATTATTCTTATTTATAACATGGGATGAAAGATTAAACACAACGACTACTTTCTGGCAGAAATTTGCATCGTTTCAGTTTTTAGTGTTATGAATAGAATGGCTGTTAGCATTTGAGTACAGTCTTTGGTAAATATACATATTCATTTTTGGGGGGTCAATACCTAGCAGTGGAATTATAGGATCATGTGGTAACTGCCAGACTTCTCCAAAGTGGTCATACCATTTCATATTCTCACCAGCAGACTATGAGACTCCCAGTTTTTCCCCATGTCCACCAACACTAGGGATTGTCCGTCATTTTATTTTATTTTTTTAAAACATTTTTATTTATTTTTTTAATTTTATTTTTGGTTGTTGTTGCACTTTGGCTGGGGCCGGGTTTTGAACCCACCACCCACAGTATATGGGACTGGTGCCCTACTCACTGAGCCGTAGGTGCCGCCCTAGGATTGTCAGTCATTTTAATTTTAGATACTGTACCGGATGTACGGTGCTCAGTCGTGATGTTAGTTTACATTTTTCTGATGACCAATGATGTTGAGCTTATTGGCCATTAGTATATTTTTCTTTTGTAAAATATCTGTTCAAATATTTTGTCTAAATAAAAATTTGGACTTTGATAGTTTTAATAATTTTTTAAATATCTGTTTTACATACAAGACTGTGAATTCCGTAAGTGGCTGTATCCCCAGCCCCTGCCACAATTCCTGGTAAATAACAGAGATTCGCTTCCTGTGTGAGGAACAGTTACAAGTCCCACTTTGCCTTACAAATGCAAGCAAGGTGGCCTATATGCCCTCAAATTAATCAGAAATTCAAAAAATAAATTGTTAATCTCATCTCAAAAGTCTTCACAGGAAAGTCTAGGCTAATTCTGACCCCTTATGTGTGCTGTGAGGCGTTAGCCATGTCCGCACATAAAACTAATCCTCACGTTGACAAAGTAAACTGCCCAAGTTATGTAAGCTTGCAATCATCTACATCAACTTCATATCAGAATCCTAGAATATCTTAAAAATTTATCCTAAATCAATGACTTAAAATAGTCTTTGAATAAAAAAAATAGAGATTTGGTAAGTATTTGTTGACTGACTCAATTGACTGATGTGTGATTTTATCAGGAGTGGGGTAGTTCTGCTGAAATTAATTTCTCACTTATGAAAAGTGCACCAAGTTATGGTGGAGGAGGGAAGTCTCCGACATGGTGGCTGACACGGTGCTAACGTTCTGGCTCCCTTTACCGCACACGCACTGTGTACTGTCCCCCGGCGAGGTGCCTCACAGATGCTAGTTCATGTGTTTTCCTTTTTTCTTCTTAAATTATTTTTAAACAACTCTATCAAA
Source organism: Nycticebus coucang (assembly GCF_027406575.1). NCBI lineage: Eukaryota > Metazoa > Chordata > Mammalia > Primates > Lorisidae > Nycticebus > Nycticebus coucang. Next base: position 60,358,889 of record NC_069801.1, on the reverse strand, counting down.
GCATAATTTATAAATCAAAAAATTAACCCACTGTCGTGTACAATTCAATGAGTTTTACTAAGTGCATGGTTGTGCAAGCATCATGGGGACGCTGTTTTAGAAAATTTTCATCATCCTGAAGACATCCTTCCTGTCCGCTTGTGGTTAATTCCCATTCTCACTCTCAGCCCCCGGCAACCAGGAGTCTACTTTGTCTGTATAGATTTGTCTTTTTTGGACCTATGATCCAATGATATGGTCTGTTTGGCATCTTCCAGTGAGAATAATGTTTCTGAGGTCCACCTGTGCTGTGGCACGTGTTGGTAACTCTTTCCTTTTCATTGCCGTGTAAGGTCCCACTGTGTGGACATGTCACAGTCTGTTTATCCAACCACCAACCGACGGACGTTTGGATCCAGTGAAATATCTGTGAATTTCTACAACTGTTATAATAGTAAGCCACTCAACTGATTGGAATGTTTAATTGAATTTCTTGTTTTAAGTTTTGGATTTTATTCCAGAATTGTATTTTTGTAGTTTCTTTCTGTGATACTCAGAGGTATCATTGATAATGGCACATGCTCTATGCTGAACATGGTATTATGATCCTTCCCATATAAGATGATAGAACTGATGTCAAGAGAAACTGAATTATTTTCCTGTAGTTCACTGTAAGTGGCAGAGCTGGGATGTGAATTTAGATCTGGCAGTGAGAGTATGCCTTCTCCTGAGATTTCTGAAATTTCAAATTTCAAATTTCAACAGTCTTGGAAGTTAGATAGTATTCTAAGTTAGGGAGCATCTCCTGGGGTGCTAGTGCTGACTGGCTACATTGTCCAACCTAACCTCCTTGTTTGCGAATTCTGCATGACCTTTGAAATTCAAGAAGAAAAAAATTCAGTGGAAATTAATTAGGATTTCTCTTTTTGTGTTAATTGAAGGGAAAATTGATTTGGGAAGTAGTGTTGGGTATACCCCCTGCAGTCAATCTTTAGATGAAAGAGTTTAAATACTCAAGTAACTTCCACTCCACATTTTCAGCTGGCTTGGGGAGAAATTTTTCCATCTTTTCTAGGTATTTTGCAGATAATATCTGTGTGCCTCTGTGCACACATGTACTGGCATGTTTCCTTAAAGCAAATAGTTTTGGTAGCGTAGAAATATACTCAAAGGAAGCTGCTGCATTTGTCACACATCCTATAAGCCTTTCAGCAAAATTCCTGAAATTCACTTAGTGGGCATTCAGTTAGAATTTTCTGAAGAACAACTTCTCTGTAAATTATTAACTTTTTATTGCCACATTTCCCAGATTCAATTAGATTAACATTTAGTGTCATTTCTCAAACAGAGATAATCACCCAGATTGCGCTTTGAAGAAAGAGTTTATGTTGTTATATACCTGTTAGGCTTTTAATTCATCTTATTTATTTGGCAGGTATGTGTGTGTGCTGGGGCAGTGAGATGCTGGAAAGGATGACACTTGATGGTAATTGATAAGTTGAGAATCTTTCAATATTGAGTTTATGGCATTTGGTTTTCTCTGCCAAGGGCATATCAGGGAGCTGATAAAATATGCAGGCTCCGGAGGATGGATTCCCCGAGTGGCTTCTGAATACACCACTTATTTCTAGCCAGTAAAGTTTAGCAAACCACAGCCAGTGCTGTTGACAAGTAGCGCAAACCGAGGCCGACAGCAAGCTTTTGATGTGTTGGCTAAGGCAGGGTTTGGAACTTACAGCTTTACCGGCTGGCCACAGTAGGTGGTGAAGTCTGGTGGAGGACTGAGGGCTACACCAAACCCCTAGCTATGGAAGCAGCCACTTCAAACATAGTCTCATGAATAGGGGGCTCATTTGACCCTTGACCAGAACCAGGCTCTAAATTGGCAGACAGAGAATCAGAGTAATTTGTATCATTTCAATTAGTTACTCACTGCATAACGGGGAGGTCATGACTTTCTGCTATGATTACTGCCCATGGCAACCAAGGCTGAATGTACCATCAGTGTCCAAATACTTTCACTTAATAAATGTAAGTTCATAAACAAGGCTCGATTGTTGGGGGCACACAACAAAGTGAATTATCTTACTCTGCAACCGAACGAGCGGAAGATGACATAACTTTGTCGGCAAGATCCTTTCAATTTTTTTTTTTAGAGAGAGAAGCTGATAAATGGGGTTAATCGCATTGGCTGAATGAGCTGTATTGATCTGTGGCGATGTAAAACAGCCAGGGGGAAAGCGAGTTTGTGTAAGGGCACAGTTGTCGTAGTTCTGAAAGCCGGCAGTTTTCTCTCACTGTTTGCTCTGTAGAACCAAAATTCAAAAATCTTAAAATCAATGTTACTATTGTCGGGTCCACACAGCACACCCTTCCACAGACAATGCAAAGAATTTCAAAATACAGATAGCTCCCTGATACATACAGATCTGATTGTAAGAAACATTGGGTTGTTTTCTTTCTTGAAAGAAAGGCCAGCTTGTTCCCGGGTGCAGACAATGGTGTGTCTAGATGCCTGTGAAACTTCATGAACCCAGTGCAATAATTCAAGCCTTTGATTTGAAAAATGTTTTGAATGTCTTCCTCCACATCTGCAAATGCCTCCGTTTTCCCTTGATGACAGCCAAGAGTTGTTAGCAAGTCAATGTTTTCCACTTGAGGAAGAAAAAAAAGTTCAGCACGTACATAAGTTTTGCTATTTGGCTTTTGTTTTTTGAATTAAAATAAAGGTTTCCTTCTTTCATGTCACAATCCATTAGCGGCCGGGAGGCTGGTATCACCACTGTTCTCTCCCATTCACCCCTGCCTTTGTAGCAGACTTGACGGTGTGTGGAAACCCACACGGGCACTGCGCTGTGACTGTGTCACCTACAATCAGCGTGTGCTGTAGCCCAGATTAATCGTGACAGTAGGCAATATTTCCAACATTATTAGAAGAGAAACCTAATATTTTGGGACATCAGGGATCTCTGAGCTGTTGTCCATCAAACCGAAAACCTTCATTTTCTATTCCTTGGATGGATAACCTAAAGTTTTAACCGCTTCATGGACAAAACTCTTCTTTAACAAAAAATAAATAAATAAAAATGAATAGAAAGGAGGAAGGTGCAGTTATTCTCGTGTTTAAAGTTATATCTTGGGGTCATCCCCCAAAGGCTTGGTGGCCATGCTGCCATGAACGGGTGAACTCCCATTCTTTCTCAGTATGCCCAGCTTTTCCTACATTGTTATCCTTAGGACGCTTTGTTATTATATCTGTGCATGATGATAAGATAAAGGTCTCTGTACTACCATTGAAGTTTATCTCATACAGTGTCTATCATGTACACACAATGAAGATTTTCCAAGAATGTCTCGGGAGCAATTTGCAGGAAGAAGATTCAGGGAATATTTGAAGGATACTTGCTAAAAAGCCGCATTGTATTGATTGAGTAAAGGTATGTAGGCCAACGAACATAAATTTGACAGTGGATGGTTCTTAGGTCTGTAATTTACCTGCTCGAAGGTACTTTCCCCCTTTTGTCTGAATCATTTGAGTTTGTATGGACATGACTGAAGACTGGGTCCTCTGATCGGTCCTTTGCAGACGCTGTAAAGACTATGCCCTTGTTTATAGTTTTGAATATGCAACATATTCTAGGCACCAGGAATTTCTTTTTTCTTTTCTTTTTTTGTTTTTTGAGACAGAGTCTCACTATGTCACCCTCGGTAGAGTGCTGTGGCATCACAGCTCACAGCAACCTCCAACTCTTGGGCTTACGCGATTCTCTTGCCTCAGCCTCCCAAGTAGCTGGGACTACAGGTGCTGGCCACAATGCCCAGTTATTTTATTTTATTTATTTTTTTGTAGAGACAGAGTCTCACTTTATCGCTCTTGGTAGAGTGTCGTGTCGTCACGCAGCTCACAGCAACCTCCAACTCCTGGGCTTAGGTGATTCTCTTGCCTCAGCCTCCCGAGTAGCTGGGATTGCAGGAGCCCCCAAAAAGCCTGGCTATTTTTTGTGGCAGTTGTCGCTGCTGTTTTAGCTGGCCTGGGCTGGGTTTGAACTCACCACCCTTGGTATATGGGGCCAGCGCCCTACCCACTGAGCCACAGGCGCCACCCAATGTCCGGCTATTCTTTGGTTGTCATTGTTGTTTGGCAGGCCCAGGCCGGGTTCAAACCCGCCAGCCCTGGTGTATGTGACCAGTGCCCTACCCACTGAGCTCCAGGTGCTCAGCCAGCGCCAGGAATTTCAAAATTCCTTCAGTCGTCCACGTGGTCAGTGCACTGTGCCTTGATAATCTGGCTCCTGTGGCACGATGTACATTTCATCTCTTCAGCTCACAGGCACAGGAGCCAGAGATTGTTTCTGGACCTTTGGGCTCTGATTTTAGTCCTTTCTCTCTTAGCCCTTAGAACATTCAAAAATATGTGTGAGATGAATAATTCCCTGAGCTAATGCAGAGGCAGTGTTATCAGAAAGGGACCAAAATGGTGATACATTTCTGTGCATTTAGCAGGTTTGGGTGTTTGAACAGCTCACCGTTTTACAAATACTACCCAATTAACCGACCATTCTGTGCTTTCTCTTTCAACTTCAGGAAAGGAACCTGATAAAATTTGGAACTTTTTCCAGGACCTTCCTTTCCTTTTAGGCTTCAGCTGCTCCTGGGCCTATCCATCATCATTTTATCTTTGAAGGCTGCTTCATTTGTCTTGTTTCCTTAGCTCTGTCACTGCAAGCTCCGAGGACTGAGGCCTGACTTTTGCCTCTGGTCTTTCATCGGCCTTCTCCCTGCTGGTGCCCACTCCATCATTCCTGTGGTTATTTGATCTCAGGTTTCTGAGTCAGGCTCTGCCCGGCCACCTGATGGTTTTGGTCCCAGACTCGTCCCCATTCTCTTTTCTGACTTGTCATCCCATTCCTGAGCTGAGCTTCCCTCCTTTACTCTTTTAATTAGAAACAATTTATTACATTTTTTTTTATTACAAAGTACAACTTTGGGGCGGCGCCTGTGGCTCAAAGGAGTAGGGCTCTGGCCCCACATGCTGGAGGTGGCGGGTTCAAACCCAGCCCAGGCCAAAAGCTGCAAAACAACAAAACAAAACAAAAAACAACAACAAAAAGTACAACTGTGTTATAGAAAGTTTGGGAAATGAAGAAAAGCACGATTTAAACATCCAGGCACCTTCTATTATTTTCTACCATTTGGAGAGCGTCACTGTTGCCGTTTTGAGATACGAGGTTCCGGTTATCCTTCGTTTTGCTGTCCATCTTCCATCCTTTCTTTTTTCTTTCCTTTTTTGCTTGTTCTTCCTTTTCTCTTTTACTCATATAGTTTTGGGTAATTTCACATAGGCTAGAAAATTATTTGCTCCCTGGGCACTGTCTTCTTTTCATCAAAAGCTTTACTTGCAGCATTTTTCTTCAAAGATGATCTCCACATGCTATAAAATCCCGTTTTCTTCTATTGCCTCTGTAATTTTCCTTCTCATTTCCTCCTCACAGTCTTAGGCCTGCGTAAAATAACTCATGGTTTCATACGATGCATGTTCTCCATCTCTTTTTGGTTTGGCTTTCTTGGACGTGCTGTATTATGAAGTTTTAATCTTGTGATAAGATTGTAATCTTCTGGCTTCTGGCTCGGTACCTGTGGCTCAAGCAGCTAAGGCGCTAGCCACATACACCCGAGCTGGCGGGTTCGAATCCAGCCAGGGCCCGCCAAACAACAATGACGGCTGCAGCCAAAAAAAAAAAAAAAATAGCCGGGTGTTGTGGGAGGGGCCTGTAGTCCCAGCTACTTGGGAGGCAGAGGCAGGAGAATTGCTTGAGCCCAGGAGTTGGAGGTTGCTGTGAGCTGTGATGCTACAGCACTCTACCCAGGGGGACAGCTTGAGGCTCTGTCTCAAAAGAAAAATAAAAGATTGTAATCTTCTTTGCTTTTCCCCACTTGGCTGTCTTCCCCCACCCAGACGTTTTTGCTTTTGTTTGTTTGTTTTAGAGACAGAGTCTCACTTTGTCGACCTTGGTAGAGTGCTGTGGCGTCACAGCTCACAGCAACCTCCAGATCTTGGGCTTAGGCGATTCTCTTGCCTCAGCCTCCCAAGTAGCTGGCACTACAGGCATGCACCAATTCTTATTTTAATGCGTCTGTATTGCCTTGCTGTGTTAGAAATAACCTGAGCCTAGAGCCGTGGTTCTCAACCTTCCTAATGCTGCAAACCCTTGATACAGTCCAAAGGGGTCATGACCCACAGGTTGAGAACTGCTGGCCTAGGGACTCTGTCTTATTCACCTATTTCTGTCTTTTTAGCACCCTCGGCGTAAGACTTCCCTCCATAGTTTGGAAAAAATAAATGAACTGAAGAAGTGAATAAAGAATGATTAAAGTTTTCCACTTCGATCTCTTGTTAGAATTACAATTCATTTGGCATTTCCTGTTATCCTATATAATAAACTTCCTCTGGGATCCCTTTCCCGGTTTCCCTCCTGTCTTCTTTTCCATTGTTTCATAACAATTTAGTTAAGGCCTGTTTCTTATGTCCCAGGAATTGTCCAAAGCACTGTATAGGCAGAGATTAAAAAAAAAAAGACATAGTTCCTGTCCTCAAGGAGCTGAGACCCTTTTTAATGTTTTGCTGCAAATAAAAACAGCTGACACTTAGGAAGGGAGTAAACAGCTTTCTTTGCGCCAGGCCCCCTTGTACACTTTTATTATTTATCTTCCAGGGTCTTTGGTGTAGTATAGAGTACGCTGGGCATTATTTTATTCTTATGTTACAGATGAGGAAATTGGAAGCTTACAGAAGTTAAAGAATTTGCCCCAAATCCCACCATTAGTAGGTGTTGGCATTGGGATTCAAACCCATGCAGGAGCCTATTTTAAACTGCTGTGCTAAGAGACCTCCTCCTGGGGTGGTGCCTGTGGCTCAGTGAGTAGGGTGCCAGCCCCATATACCGAGGATGGCAGGTTCAAACCTGGCCCTGGCCAAATTGCAAAAAAATAGCTGGGCACTGTGGCAGCCCCTGTAGTCCCAGCTACTGGGAGGCTGAGGCAAGAGAATCACTTATGCCCAAGAGCTGGAGGTTGCTGTGAGCTGTGACACCATGGCACTCTGCCAAGGGCAATAAAGTAAGACTCTGTCTCTAAAAAAAAAAAGACCTCTTCCTGAATGTTTAGAGTCCCTGGGATAACCTATCTGCACATTACAGAAAATTAGATAAAGTATCATCCTTAAAATTAATAACTGGTTAGATATTAATATTTTAAAAATAATAAAAGGAAGTGAAATCTATCTCCTTACTGTATTCCCTAAAGAACTATTTCTTAGGCCACTTACTTTATGCCCGTTCCATCATGTACATAGACATGATATTTATATTTATACATAGGAAATCTAAAAAATATATAGATGCAGGTTTATATTAGATACTAAGTCCCACGACTATTTTAATGAGGCCGATAGATGGTCGACCATTTCTCATTGATCAGTTTCATTCTTTTCAAAGGCACGTTGCCCTTGAAGCTCCACTATTACCAGGAACGTTCCCCTCATTCAGTTATTTTGCTCTATCTTCCTGTCCTGAGGGTGTTTATCTTCCAATCATTCCCTCCCCCAGTCTGAGCGCTCCCTTTTCTTCCCCTGTGCTATTGTGTGTAAGGTTCCCCAGGAACGTGGGAGCGAGACTGCACCAATTTGCCTCGCTGTTTTCTTGAGGTGGTGATTTTGCAGTTTCTCTGCTCCTTAGTCCTCTTCCTCCTTCTCAAGATCTAAGTTTCCTGTCTACAATGCTGGATTCCTCTCCTCAGAGTCCATGTCTCTTTTCCACTCAAGAACATACTTGTCATTTAATTCTGCAGAACAATTTTGCCATAGGGTTTTTCTTTTTCTAAAATGATACAAAATGGACGCTCGGTGCCCATAGCTCAGTGAGAAGGGCGCCAGCCACGTACACCAAGGCTGGTGGGTTCAAGCCCAGCCCAGGCCAGCTAAACAACAATGACGGCTGCAACGGAAAGAACCAGAACAGTGCCATCTTAAGAGTTAAGTTTCTCTCCCCCCCACCATTTCACTCAGTAAGTTTACTTTCCAGACAAGCCCAGGCAATTCCCCGAAATCATGAGACAACCGCCCACCAATCAGGGACCCCCCCACCTAACCAATCCAGAAGTCCCCCCTTTGTTTCAAGCTGTGCACGCCCACCCACTGCGCGGGACCATAAGAACCCCCTGCTCCAGAGCTCCAGGCTCCTGGTTCAGATCCGTTGCAGCGGAGTCCCCGGGGAGCCCAAGTTCCAGCTTGCCATAAAAGGCCCTTTTGCTTTTGCATCAGAGTCGGCTCCCTGGTGGTCTTTGTTGGGGATTTCAAGATCTGGGCACAACACAACCAAAACAAATAGCTGGGCATTGGGGCAGGCCCCTGTAGTCCCAGCTACTCGGGAGGCTGAGGTGGGAGAATCGCTTAAGCCCAAGAATTTGAGGTTGCTGTGAGCTGTAAAGCCATGGCACTCTACCGAGGGTGACACAATGAGACTCTGTCTCAAAAGTAAAAATAAACAAATAAATGATGCAAAATAGAAACACAAAATAATGAAGTTCAAAATAATGGTCTCCTCCTCTAATATAAGTTTTTGAACAATATATTGTCTCAGACTAATTATTTATAAATCTGCAATAACTGGGTGGTGCCTGTGGCTCAGTGGGTAGGGCGCCGGCCCCATATGCCAAGGGTGGTGGGTTCAAACCCAGCCCCGGCCAAACTGCAACAACAAAAAAATAGCCAGGTGTATGGCAGGTACCTGTAGTCCCAGCTCCTCGGGAGGCTGAGGCAAGAGAATCGCCTAAGCCCGGGAGTTGGAGGTTGCTGTGAGCTGTGTGACGCCACGGCACTCTACCGAGGGTGATAAAGTGAGACTCTGTCTCAAAAAATAAATAAACAAATAAAAACTGCAATAACTTCTTTTCCAACCTGACTTGTGCTTCTGTCTTTCCTCTTTTGGTCAGTTGGTATTTTGTAGTGGGGAAGGACACAGGACTTGGTGTCCCGCAGACCCAGGTCCAAATTCAGTCCCTGCTTTTGCCTCTGAATCATTTGCTGCTCGTGTGAACCTTCCTGTGCCTCAGTGGCCTCATCTGTAAAATAAAGATAAATCTTCTACCATATGGCTAAAACTTACTGCTTATTTACTCTAAGTACTTTCATGCTAACATTTCATCTTTATAGAAAGCCTATGAAAAGGCTATTTATTAGTCACATTTTATAGATGAAGAAACTGAGGCACAGTTTTTTTTGTTGTTTTTTTTTTTTTGAGACAAAGTCTCTCTTTGTCGCCCTGGGTGGAGTGCTGTTGCATCAACATAACTCACAGCAACCTCAAACTCATGGGCTCAAGAGATCCTCCGGCCTCAGCCTCCCAAGTAGCTGGGACCACAGGCACCTGCCATAACACCCAGCTGGTTTTTCTATTTTTAGTAGAGGCGGGGTCTTGTTTTTGCTCAGGCTGTTCTCTAACTCCTGACCTCAAGCAATCCACCCAAAATAATCCAGTTTTTTACAACACAAGCATTTTTCATGTTCACATAATTTGTAATGGCTTTGTAAACATATGGTTTAATGGCTACACGATAATTCATTGTGTACTTGAGCCTTAATTTACTTGGCTATCAGTTTATCATTCGAAACTTGGATTGTCTAGGATTTTTCTTCTTTTTTTTATTATTTTTTTTATTTTTGGGGATTCATTGAGGGTACAATAAGCCAGGTGATTTTTCTTCTTTATAAATATGATCTGTGAACATATCTGGACATAGGTTTTTTTCATAATTCCAAAAATATCTTTGTCATAGAAAAATGCAATGTCTTTTTCAAGAGAAAGAATTAGGCCCAAGGTCAAAAACACCTTTTCAGGCTTTTGCTGCCTATTGCTAACAATTGTTTTCCAAATGTGAAATTTACACCTCCATTAGCCTGAGCGGGCCTGTTTTACAAGCAGTCTCCTCAGGTCAAAGTCATCAAGTAAAGAGCACAAAACAAAGGTTAAAACCCCGCAGCTTGCATGGTGTCTTCCCTGGTACCTCAAAGAATGGGCGGCCCGGTCCTGTTATCAGCCCACTCACATTGGTCTAATCATTCCTGCCAGCTTCTTTCGCCAGCTACCAGATAATGATCAGATGCAATTTAACCTCAAAGGAAGAGTTTTGTTTAAAACACTGATGTTAAAGATCATGCCTCTGCTATCGTGTGGACAATTATTTGACAATGGGCCTTTATTTGACAATGTCCAGCTAAATGGAGTAGATTTTTAAAAACCAGGGTGTAATTCATAAAATAGAATGACTGTAAGTGTTTTAATTGCATTCTTAACCTGAGATGTAATGAACATTTGCTGCTTTGGAACAGAGCACGGATTGTGGCAAAGTGTCTCCATGAGCTTCTTTCCTTTTTTTTTTCAGAAAGATGATGTTAATTCATTATGTTTACAAGCATGATTTTTGTAGACAGAGTTTATGTTTTATAGACTAGCTTTGTGGCCTTGGACAAGCTATTAAACCTGCCAAGTCTTATTTTCTCATATGCAAAATGAAACTAATAATACCTATCACTTAGGTCTTTTTGAAAAATGGAGATAATACTTGTGAATTCTTACTGTGCTTGCCTGACTGATGTTTTGTTACATGACTGAAATTCTTTTGTTTCTGTAAAGGAATGGTTAGCATTATTTTTTCAGTTGATCTTTGGCTTTCAAATCACACCTGTTAACTAGTCTATTTGAGTAAATATCAAGGCCAGCGTTTTTTTAGCATTTTATATCTCACAGCACATTTGAACCTGTAGTTGAACTTCTGAGGCACACTTAAATTATGTTGATAAAAAAAAAAAAGTTACCTACAGTGCATCTTACAAGGGTACATGTGAAATTTATTAATTTAGAATATAAATGTCTTAACACAATAACTAAGAAAATGCCGTGAAGGCTATGTTAACCAGTTTGATGAAAATATTTCAAATTATTTATAAAACCAGCACATTGTACTCCATGATTGCATTAATGTACACAGCTATGATTTAATAAAAAAAAATAAATTTGAAAAAAGAGTTAAAAAAAGAATATAATTACAGTGCTTTGAACTTCTTTAGAAAATAATTTAATTACTGATCTTTAAAACTTTTTGTGGCACCGGGGTTGAAAATCGCTGCTTTCAACACCCCTGGGGCTGCCACCCAGGCCTCCAACCAGAAAGCTCAGATTCAGACCAGGAAGACTATTCTCAGACTTGTGCTTACATGGCTTTAATAAAATGATTCTCATAATATAAATGCCTGTCAAAGAAAGAAAATTCATAGCTCCAGAAAGAGAACTTCATAGGACTCTGGTGTCTGAATCACGTGGAGGGGTGTAGCACCCTCATCTGACTTCTTGGCCCTGTATGTAAAGCAAACACAGGCTTTCAACAAAAAACAGCAATGACCGAGGTCCACCCGCAGCCACTTCTAAGTTTATTATTCTTTAGTTTTTGCCTCTTCTGTCAGAAAGGGCTGATCCAGGATGTGTAAGATTTGCTGTGACAACCACCACGGCAGAGCAGCAGCCACTTACGTCATTAAGTGCACACGGGTGCCAGGACCTGTGTTTAAGCCCTTTCCCTGTCTGTCCGTAACAACCAATAACAGTAACTATTCCTGTTTTACACAGGAGAAAACTGAGCCTTGACTTCTTAAGGGACTTGTCCAAAGGCAAGTGTGTATGAGACTTAGAATTTAAGCCCAGATCTTACTGACTCTGATTTCTTGGGTTTCTCCTTGTTCTCTGAATATAAAATTCATAGATCCAGTAACTATCCCAAAAACTGCAAATAAAGGAAGAAAGCATTGCGGAAATTAAGAGCAGGAAGGAACACTCTATTGATTATCTGGACTAACTAATAGACTTTTTGTACAGTTAAGGAAGTTTCCAAAGATCAGGCAACTTACTTTGGGGCCATGTGAGGAAGCCAAGGCCTTTCATTTGCTGTTTACTTAAAAAATTTTTTTTATGATGACAGATTTCAATGATACACAAAAGTAAAGATAATCCCATAACAAATGCCTTGTCACTCAACTTTATAATTACCTACACTTTGCCATTCTTGTTCCTCCTTTTTTCCTTTTGTTCTCTTTTAACTGGTAAAAATTGAATGGCGACTGGAAATACTCAAGAGTCCTCTTCTTAGTTTTAGTTTTAAACAAAGTACCAGCATGAGGACGAATTAGATTTATATTGCTACTGTTTTCTATGCCATATGCAATGATAATTTCCACTCCAAAGCCAACCATGGTAGAGGGAAGAAGTATTTGGAGAAGGAAAAAATAACTCGTCTTCTACTTTAAGTTTAACTTCGATGTTAACCGGCTTGCTTTTTAGGAGAATTTCTTTTTGAACCTGTTCCGCTGTTTGAACTATTATACTCCACTACCCAGTATAGGAGGCACACTTTAATAAATCTTTTCAAACTAGGACATTGGAAAGATCAAAGAAAAGATGCCAGAATATTTCTCTGAGCTGTTTATAGACAATGATTACCAAACATCTTTCTCCTTAAACTCCATTTTTTTGTTGTTAAGAGTGACGTTTTTATTATTTCACATTTTCTGAGCTCCCACAATTAGCCAGGCACTGGTTAAGAACAAAGAAAAATCTGTGTTAGCACTTAGGTTCTCCACGCCCAATTCTCACGCCCCTCTGCCCCTTGGTACCACTTCTGTACCCAGTATTTGTCTTTGAAGTTAAATAGAGCCCAAGTCATGGACCTTAGGGGAAGTGTGTAGAGTTGGTCAGAAGCTGCCAGATCCAGAGGGTCAGCCGTTCAGGACCGTCGGCCTTCCTGAATAGTCAAGGGCTAGAATCTCTGCCCACACTGCAGAGGGAGGAGTTAGACCAAGAAGGAAGAAGGTTTGGAAAACTAGTAAAGTTCTAGACCTAGAAACTCATCTCTGAAGAGTCAGATGGAAGGAAGGAAAGGGTTCGTGCTTAAAAATGCCAAACATAGCCGCAGATTGATTGCATGCAGCCAGTGTCAGTCATGAAGGTAGACTTTGCCACAGAATAGTACAATGTACTTTTTTCCTCCTCTGACTTAAGCGTCCAGATGGTACATGGACCGCGAAGCACGGGTGGGTATTTTAAGACATCTTAACTAAGCTGGGGAAGTCGAAACTAAATATGAATTTCCCAGTTCCTTTTCTCAGAAAAAAAAATTCCAGAATGCCTGTACTGAACTCCCAAGAAGTATCTGTCCCACTGGAACTTTCCCTTGGGTTATAAAATCAAAGTCTGATTATTCCTGCAAGAAAGAAAAGGTTTGAAACTAATTATTTTTCACTTGATAAGGCTGTTTTTTAAATAGGAGCGCATTTTAGGTGATTTTAATGTACTAAGGCTCTACTAAGGTTTTTGGATTGGTTTTTGTGTTTTAAAATTTTTAAATGGGTTTTAATGTTTTAATATCATAAAAGCAACGTGTGATCACTGAGGAAAATTTAGAAAATACATGACCACAGAGAAGAAGGTAACCACCTATATTTCTACCACATCAAAATAACCACTGATAGGATCTTGTTTTATTTCCTTCCAGTCTTTTTTCTGTAGGCAATCAGGCTATCATAATTAATTTATTTTCCTGTCACTGAGACTTTAATTCACCAGCATTTATAGAATTGATTTTATAAGTTTAAAACATTAATGGTGAAATTATAGGGTCTATTGTCCTAAGACACATGATAATTTCCTTTAATCAGCAACAATGACTAAAACATGTGATCTAAAATTGTAGCATTTGCTTACAAAAAGAAAACAGAGCACACAAAGAGAAATTATACGTGCTTGCGGGCAATAAGAAGCCTTGTGTTATTTAGCATTTAAAATTGTCAAAGATAGAAATTAAAAGTACAAAAGTTGAAGCCTGAGTGACCACACTGAGGCCTCCAGACTTGAGTCAGCCGCAAAAAATGCTCAAACTCGTTTAAAAAGCTCTTTGTCACGGTCCAAAAAAACAACATTTTAGTGTTTTCCTTTGACTTCATATCCCGCTTTTGCAAGTACATGGCTAATTATTATCTGAATGATTTCTATTATTCCTGTGTTCTCCGGGCTCTCACCGGATATGATCCAAATATGGCCACAAACACAGAACAGTGTGCAGCAAAATCAAAAGAATACGATAATTCCGTTGTTAAGGGTTGATGGTCTCTTCACTCCTTCTCCGTTTAAATCATGGACAATAGCGCAACTGTTGTCTATTCTAGGCAGCTGTGCAGTATAGTAAAGATTTTGAGATCATCGTAGGCAGGAGAGAAATGAAGCCATTGTATACTTTTTATTCAGTGTATTCTACCCAACACCCATGTGTCAGATTTGGACTTGGGGAGTTGCAACAGGGTAAGGAAAGTTTGCGCAGATAAACAGAGTTATTCTAAATTCCGTGCCTAGTAAGCTCTGAATCATAAAGTGCAATAGCAAACCCTCTAGAAATAAGACGTCAGAAATCCTTTTTCTAACTCTGCCCACTCTACTCTGTGGGTTTCGTTTATTATTCTTCAGTAAAGAACATAAGAAAAAGAAATAGTGGAAAAGTGAGCAATTACCTCATTATTTTCAGTTCTCAAAAAGTTACTGTTCTTGAGCCTCTGAGAAGCTGAGTGATCTTGTCAAAGAAAGTGTCCATATCGGGAGTGAAAAGCAAGAATACCAATATAGTTTTTTTTTTGTTTTTTTTTTTTTGAGACAGAGCCTCAAGCCATCACCCTGGGTAGAGTGCTGTGGCATCACAGCTCACAGCAGCCTCCAACTCCTGGGCTCAGGCAAGTCTCCTGCCTCCGCCTCCCACATAGCTGGGACTACAGGCACCCGCCACAATGCCCGGCTATTTTTTTGGTTGCAGCCATCATTGTTGTTTGGCGGGCCCGGGCTGGATTCAAACCTGCCAGCTCAGGTGTATGTAGCTGGTGCCTTAGCCGCTTGAGCCACAGGTACCGAGCCCCAATATTGTTTTAAGCAACTAAAACATGATTCCAAATAATTAGTTACTAGTGGCCAGAAAATGAAACGATTGCAAGTGTTGAGCTTACGTTTGGGCACCCAGGTGGACCATCAGGTACCTTTACGTCTGTTATGCTTTGTACGATAGCGATGATCCTAACATATTGTGACTGTGAAGAGTGCACCAGAGTGACAGGGAGTTGGAGGGGAAAGGAAATATTTGTATCTAGGATTTCCTTCCATTTGGGAATCATTTTATTTTATTTTATTTTTTTTGTAGAGACAGAGTCTCACTTTATGGCCCTCGGTAGAGTGCCGTGGGCTCACACAGCTCACAGCAACCTCCAACTCCTGGGCTTAAGCGATTCTCTTGCCTCAGCCTCCCAAGTAGCTGGGACTACAGGCACCCGCCACAACGCCCGGCTATTTTTTGGTTGCAGTTTGGCCCGGGCCGGGTTTGAACCCGCCACCCTCGGCATATGGGGCCGGCGCCCTACCGACTGAGCCACAGGCACCGCCCTTGGGAATCATTTTTAATAAAGATTTAAAAATTCTGATGCCCTTTCTCATCTCACACTTGTAGTTGTTGGGAAAGGAACAGTCATACATAATAGCTACCATGTTTTGAGCACTTATTATCACTTTTCTTTCTACATCTCAATCATCATAACTACACAAGATGGTCAACATGATGTTGGCCCCAGTTACCCCTCTGACCTCATCCCTTACTGGTCGTCCTGAGGCACGCTGACGTCTTATTTCTCCCACGTGACACGCACACTTCCACTTCAGGACTTTGAACTCTCCCTGGAAAGTTCTTCCTTCAAGCATCTGAATGGCTTGCTCCCTCACTTCATTTAGACCTCTGCTTGAACCTCAATACATCAGTAAAGCCCCCCTTGGCAATCACAAATCCCTTGTCCCTCTCTGTCCCTCTCTTTCTTCATGATACTTGTCACCACTCACTTCATGGACTCGTCATCGCCTCTGATCCCCCATTAGAATGCAGGCACAGGGCCTCATCTACTTCATCCCCCAACCCTGACTCTGGATTTATCCTCAATGCCCAGAACTGTGCCTAGGGCACATTAGACGTTGGTTAGATTTGTCCATGAAGGCAAAGAGAAAGAAATTGAACCTCAGGATGGCTGAGTAACTTGCCCAAGGATACCTGGTAAAGTCACAGAGCCACGATTAGCACCTGGGTCCTTCTGAGTCTAGCAGGTGGCAGTTCAAAAGCTCACATTTGAACTGAGCTTCCGAAGTTAGAAGCTTTCACATTACCAGTCTTTTTCAATATTTTTATTCCACTTGAGAATAAATCTTAGGGCAGGGCAGACTAATCATGCAGCACCCCAGGCCTGGTGGCCAGCTTACAGGCATCCCAGTGTTCTTCCCATCCATTCATTCAGTGGGCTAGTTCCTTCTAATCTGTGATCCCGGTGTGCTCTCACTTTTCACGTAGTTCTCAGTCACGTGTTCAAAGCAGCTGCTTTCTATGTGAAAACACTCAGCACGACAGACATTTCTGTCCCCTGCAGAAAGGTCATGGTCTTAGAGTTTCACAGCCATTCAGATGCTGTGTGACCTTGAATGAGTTGCTTCACCTCTCTGAGCCAAAGCTTCTTCATCTGCAACACAGGAATAATAATGTGTATCTTACAGAGGAGTACGTAGCACAGTACACATTGAACACTCACTGTGGTGCCCAGCATGTACACGGAGATGATGATGAAGAGGATGCTGCTGTCTTGGGTAATACCAGGAAGCCACAGCCCTGACACACTCCCTCTCTTGTTGGAATTCTGTCCTTTCCACTTTGAAGGGGCACAGTCCACTGCACCCTTGTAAGGTGAATCAGTCGCATGTGTGCTCCTTGAAGTCATGAGACCCTGAGAAGAGACATTTCCAGTACTTGGGCTAGGGGTGAGTTTGGGGGGATATTCTCCCCCAGCTCACTTAAGCGGCTTTGCTGAAAAATGCAGGCAGTCACGCCTTAAAGGAAAGACTATCCGGGAGGGCTCTCGCCAGGTCGTAGCTGGAGACAGAGCACCTGCCTCGGGCAATGGACCGTTGCACTTAATCCCCTCCCTCTATTTACACAAAAACTTTCAGTTAATCATATAGAGAAGTAGGCAAATAGAACAGACAACCCAGCACTTTGTGGTTCATCTCCATTGTTGTTTATCTCTAAACAAGGTATTCTTGGTTTAGAAAGGTGTGTACGTACTTTGCTGGATTAACTCTGATAAGGCATCTTTACCTTTTGTCTTCCTTGTTCTTGGATTATTTCTATCTGATAATTATGGGTATAAAAGAAAGTGAATAAGAACGGCCAATTGGTGCCTGAGTGAGCACCAGCCATCCCTTAATAAATCATTAATTTCATCTGCTGTGTCTGCCTCTGTGTCTCGGACTAGGCCAGAGGACAGCGACACCTCTTCTCTCTTATTCCAAAAGAAGCTGGGCAAGAAGTTCTTGCAGGTAATGCTGGGGGTCCGGGAGGGTTGGCAGTGCAATTCTCAGGCCTGAGATAGCAGCCCCTCTTCATCTGAGATCAGCCAGCTCGCACTCTCAGCTGTGGGGATTTTCTTTTTGCTTCAAGTAGCCCCACAAACAACCCCAGTACCCTTGCTCTCTGTTTCAGCACCATCGTAGTCCATTTGGGTTAGGCCTTAAGCTCAGTACCAGTCCCCATTTTGTTTCCTTCTAGAACATCTTGAGATCTGCAAGCAGGTGGTGAATCCCTACAGCAGGGAGCTGTGGGGCCAGAGGAGATGATTTGTGATGGTGCCCACGTTCTCACAGAAATGTCCCTTGTCCTTTTCTATTTTTATTGCTTGAGATTCATTGAGGGTACAAAGAATTAGGTTACACCAATTGCATTTGTTAGATAAAATCCCTCCTATACTTGTGCCCCACCCCCAAGAGGTGTGCCATACCCTGTGACCCCCGTCCGCCTCCGTCCTCCCCTATCCTTTCTGACCTCTTAGATAGGGAGCACAGTTTCTCTCTCTCTGAGCACTGCATTTTTAAAATCACATTTTAAATTTCTTCCTTAAAAAAAAAATGTGAATTTTTACCTCCTTCATATATTTCTGGCAAATTTCCCAGGCTTTGAGAAATTAATTTTGGCCATTACCATAGCAAGAATGGTAACTATCTTTCACTTTATGTTCATAATATCTGTTTTTTTCTTGTATCTAACTCCTATTAATTCTACTAGCCCACTTCTACTTTTGTTTTAATAATAATAACTAACATTTGTGTAATGCTTTACAGTTTAAAAATTATTTTCACATCTACTATTTCATTTGAGACTAACAACTCTAAGAGAACAGCAGACCAAGTACATCTCTAGTTTCACAAACAAGAAAAAAACCACACCCCAGAGAGTTTAAGTGAATTATCTTGGGTCACATAGCTTTTGGACGGGAACCCAGTTTTCTGATTTTAAATCCTGTTTGTCTTCTATTGTTCCACACTATATACAGTGGACCATCCATAGCTGACCACCTCCCTACGCTGACCACATCCCTATGCTGACCACCTTCCCACACTGACCATCTATCTACGCTGACCACCTCCCTACGCTGATCAACTCCCTACGCCGACCACCTCCCTGCGCTGACCACCTCCCCACGCTGACCACCTCCCTACGCTGACCACCTCCTTGGGTTGACCTCGTTTCTTAGGTCAGACGCAGACCCCATGTACGTATCAGGTCTAGTTCCTCATGGTGACCACCTCTCTATATTGACCAGTTTGTTACAGTCCCTTGGGTGGTCAACTTACAGAGGTCCTCCTGTATATAATATCTGGACAGGCTCTTACAGACAAATCCTAAATGATGGGTTTTTAGGGTCAGCTCACAAATTTTCAATCTTGTTTTCTTTTATTTAGGTCATTGTTGAAAGCCATCAAATCAATTCTGAGTTAGAGTTCTCCGGAAATACAGAAGTAAAAGGAAATAGCTGGATAGATAATAGACAGGTAGAGAGATAGATGATGGATAGGCAGACAGATGGATGACAGATAATTGATCAACAGATGATATATGGATGTAGATGGATGATAGAGACAGATGGATGACAGATAATTGATCGATAATATATAGATGTAGACGGATGATAGAGACAGATGATTGATAGATAAATGATAGATACATAGATAGATGATTGAGAGATGATTGATAGATACATAGAGAGATGAGAGAGAGATAAAAAGAGACTTCTTAGGAGTAGTGAGCTTATGTGATTATGGAGACTGCTGTCTGCAATCTGAAAACCCAGGAAGGCGGTAGTGTAGTCCAGTCCAAACCTGGAGACCTGGGAAGCAGGAGAGAAGGTGTGCGTCCCAGCCTGAGTCTACGGGCCTGAAAACCGGGAGGACTGATGACCAGGGCCAGGAGAAGATGAAAGATCAGAGCTGCCGCAGCCTTTCTGCCCCACTGAGGCCCTCCAGGGGCTGTGTGGTGCCACCCACACAGTGGGGCAGGCCTTTTTCACCTTTATTCTGTCTACTGATTCAAATGCTAATCTCTTCTGGGAACACCCTCACAGACACACCCAGAAATAATGTTTACCAGCTATTGGGGCATCCCATAGCTGGCCAGTCAAATTGACATATAAAATTAACCATTGTACCACCTCTTAAAGCCATGGGTTTTTGTTTTTGCCTTTTTTTTTTTTTTTTTTGGTAGAGACAGAGTCTCACTTTATGACCCTTGGTAGAGTGCCGTAGCCTCACATAGCTCACAGCAACCTCCAGCTCTTGGGCTTAAGCAATTCTCTTGCCTCAGCCTCCCGAGTAGCTGGGACTACAGGCGCCCGCTACAACGCCCGGCTATTTTTTGGTTGCAGTTTGGCCAGGGCCGGGTTTGAACCCGCCACCCTTGGTATATGGGGCCTGCGCCTTACCGACTGAGTCACAGGGTTTTTAATCTTTGCAGCCACATCTCCACTTCTGCCCCTAGAACTCAGCTAAGACAGGCCATCTCCGGAAAGTTCCTGACTCTTCAACCTGGATTACGAGGCCCTGCTTGGAGCGCTCAGTGCACCCTGAAGTCCTGCACCCTCTTGTCAGCTGCGTCCGTTTCCTTATCTGTATCTCCAAAGACCAGACCGTGCACGGTCGTGACACTGTGTCACCGCAGCGGCCAGTCCACCATTTTCACCTTCGTGAACCCAGAATTTATCACACTACCTGGCACATAGTAGGTGTTCAGCAAATATTTATAGCATGAATAAAAAATTAATAATAACCGGTGTGGAAAGTTTTCTTTTTAATTTCAAAGTATTAAAGGGATACAAATATTTTGGTTGCACGGATGACTTTCAAGTCAAGTATGCTGTCACCCAGATGGTGTCCATTGCACCCAGTAGGTAGGTCTTCCTCCCCTCCCCTCCTTGGTTTCCACTGAACTTTCCTTTTTTCTGTGCTCATTGGTTAGCTCCAACTTAACAGTGAGTGCACACGGTGCTTGTTTTTTCATTCTTTAGATGCTTTACTTAGGATAATGGTCTCCAGTTCCATGTGGAAAGTTTTTCTCTCTATAGCTGGTTGGGAGAGATTCCAAAGGGGGACTCAAGGAAGACTTGTTTCGCGAGTTTGCAGAGGGCGCATTCTGCGGGTACGAGTGGGGAACAGAGCTGCAGTTATGCAAAGGGCCACGTCACCACAACACCATCTCTCTCAAATGCAGAAAATAGCCCCGTGACATTTCTCATGAAGAAGAAAGAGTTTATTCACCAACAAAATGTTTCTTTAATTGGCAATGATTGTTCTTCTGGGGGCTCTGGCTTTTCATAGATCATGTTCTTATTGGTTTTCTTTTGAAAAGCAGAAATGGTTTTAAAAAACACAAGTAAACTGGCTAGTTTCATAAAACAAGAATCATGGTTGATGAAATGTATGCATCTCTCTGAAATAACCCTGGAAATAGTGACTTAGTCGGTGACTAGAAAACAGCACGTTCAGATTTACTTAAATCTGAACAGTTTAGTCTGACTTGACAGTGAGAACTTGGAGAACAGAAGTAACACTGCGTTGCACGTTTCAATTCATCTGGCTGATCAAAGTCTCGTGACCCTTAGCGCTATGCTCTGTCTCTGTAATTAAAGTTGCATTTGGGTTTTTTTTGGCCGGGGCTGGGTTTGAGCCCACCACCTCCGGCATATGGGACCAGCACCCCACTCCTTGAGCCACAGGTGCTGCCCTGCATTTGGGTTTTTTAAATAATAAAATCCCTTTTCCAGGAGTCTATAACTTCGTGACAATAGTCCCTATTGGCTCACGTGGTCCTACTGTGGACATGAACCAACCCCCCTCAGTCCAACCACCGCATGAACTGAGAATGGAAAGCCAACATTTGCATCTTGTTATCATGACCTCTTCCAAAGGCACTTTGAGCAAAACAGTAGCCACACGGGGCGGGTGACCTGAATATAAAATAGTACTATTGAGTTCTATTGTGTGTAGAATTATTGATTTCTTGATATTTCGAGTTTGGAAGCTCTTCCTTTTGTTAAAGCCAGGTTCGAATGACTCCATACTCAGAGTCAAAGCATTCTATAATAGACATACTCTTATTTGACAATGTGAAGGTTATTTTCTTTGCATTATTATTATTACTATTATTTCTTAATATTTCCATGTAGCAATTGTCTGATTCCTTTTCTGAATGTATTTATGTTCGTTTGTTCTTTACGAGGTTTTTGTTTCTAGTTCTTATCTTAAATGTTGTTATTGTTATTAAAGTTTAAGCCTTTTTAATTTTGTGAAGGCAAAAAAGGAAACCTAATAAACACATGTATATGTAAAAAAAAAAAACAAAGCCAGGTTCAAGCATCTGCTCCCAGTTTTACTTACCTTTATCTCCTATCCTCGTGTGAATGTGCTGGCTGTTTGGGAATAGAATTTCTCCGGCACCAGACTGAGGTGACATCAGAAAAAGGAAGCCACGCTCTCTTCTGTGTGAGGAGAAAGGCCGTGGCCTCTCACTGTGGATGAATTTTAGATTGAATGTGGTAATAAGACTGAAGAGTATAACTCCAGCTTTCCCAGCAACTCTCTGTCCTTCAAGGCCTGGATTTCCTAGGGGCCTTTGCTTTCCTCAAGGGTGAAGAGACAGGGCCTTCCGTCCTCCACTTAGGGAGTCACGGAGGCTCTGTCTAGGACTCTGAGCAGAGACCGCTGACACAGAGACCAGCCGGTGGACATCACTGGGCCTCTGAGTTGGCCTGGGCAGCTCCGAAACACATGTACACAGGAGCTTAAAGGACATCTTACAGGAGATGGCCATGAGGTTTGCTTCCTTCTGGATTCTCCGCTCCATGCTTCCCCAACCAGCTCTGATTCTCACAGCTCTTCTCGAGCTCTTTCCTTAAAAGCTTTTCTTGGTCCCCTTCACAGCTGAATCTGCAGCCTCCTGTATGGCAGGGTCCCTGTGCCCACCTCTCTTCCAGACTACGAGCAATCTGGCGTCTAGCACAGTGGCTGGCACACAGGATGCAGTAAAGGGCTATTGAGTGAATTATTGAAGAAATGAATTAAATTGCCTGAATTTAGGTTAATTTAATGAGACACCATATACCGGAATCTGTCAATTCTTTAGCAAAAAGAATCCACTAAAACTGAAGTCCTCAGTTGATTCAGCACAGATGGTCCCCTCTAGACGTGGACCTCAAACTGAGCTCTCAAAAGTCTCCATCTGGTGTTGTGAGGTTCCTTAGAAAATTCACCCTTACAATTCACTGCCTCTTACAGGAGAAGGCAATGTTAAGGAATGGTTAACTGCCTGGGCGCAGGGGCTCACTCCTATAATCCTAGCACTCTGGAAGGCCCAGGTGGGTGGATTGTTTGAGCTTAGGAGTTCGAGACTAGCCTGAGCAAAAGCAAGACCCCATCTCTACTAAAACTAAAAAAATTAGCTGGGTATTGTGGGAGGCTGAGGCAGGAGATTGCCTGAACCCAGGAGTTTGAGGTTGCTGTGAACTAGGACACCACAGAGCTCTAGCTTGGAACAACAGAGTGAGACTCTCAAAAAAAGAAAAGAAAGAAAGAAATGGTTAACTGGTCCTGAATACATTTAGCTGATGCATTGTTTTTAAAATAGCAGCTTTTAGAAAAAATTATAGCTGTATGAAAGCAATACTAGCTCTATTACTTTGGAGAAAATTCAGATTTAGGCAAATATACTGGGGGTCTAAGTGGTTGCAGTTTAAAGGGTTAGTTTTTGTGGCTGAAGATAGTCCTTTAAGTATGAGATATTTTTATCAGTCTGCATAGACAAGTCTAGATTCTTTTTCTTTTTTATTTTTTTGAGAAAGGATCTCACTCCATTGCCTGGGCTAGAATACAGTGGCATCATCATAGCTCACTGCATCCTCAAACTTCTGAGTTTAAAACCATCCTCCTCCCTCAGTCTGTTGCATAGCTGGGAGCACAGACAGGCACCATCACACTTGCCTAATTTTTCTGTTTTTCGTAGAGATGAGTTCATGCTCTTGCCCAGGCTGGTCTCAAACTACTAACCTCAAACAGTGGGCCCACCTTGGCTGCCCAGGGTGCTGGGATTATAGTTGTGAGCCCTTGCACGAGGCTAAGTCTAGACTTTTACAGCTCATTGAAAGCACTGGTGTATTTATTTGGATTTGATCACACAGGAGATAAGGGTTACCCTGAGTATTCCACAATTTCGGAAGAGTCTGTTCAGAATCCAACAGTTCTTTCTGAAACAGAATGCAGAGCTTTTGCTGGGATTTTGTGACTGGCATCTAGCAACCACAGATTTGTTCTTTCTTAGATGATTAGAAGATTCATGAATAGAATTGTTTATTCTGACAGCTAGGGAAAGGAAGGCCTGTATACTAAGAAAGAAAAGAGCCTCCCAGGTGCCACAGTGTCATGGGACAAATGCCATCTTTCTCTCTGCATGGCATCTTATGTTTTTTGTTTATACGTAGTTTCTACCTCTGAATGAAAGTGCTGATGGACAATTGTCATGTCTGGCCCATTGTAGGGACTCAGAAGTATCTTATTGACTAGAACTAACACTATAAATCATCAACATGGAGACAGGAATTCAA
Organism: Nycticebus coucang; assembly: GCF_027406575.1. Taxonomy (NCBI): domain Eukaryota; kingdom Metazoa; phylum Chordata; class Mammalia; order Primates; family Lorisidae; genus Nycticebus; species Nycticebus coucang. Next base: position 60,334,822 of record NC_069801.1, on the reverse strand, counting down.
AAGGAATTCTACCACGGTAACTGTCAGTGTTAGCGCCTCTCTGATATCTTTTCATTTAGGCTAACTGGCATTCGTAGTTTAGGCCTATTAATGATCAATAATAATTATATTATATTTTTTGATACTTTCCAATTACAAAAATGTTTTCACAAACTAACTAAAGGAATACAATAAGGCTATAAAGTGGGCATATAGGTTGTATTATCTTTATTTCTAAGATGAGGGAATGGAGGCTTGGAAGGATCAGATGACGTACATAAGATCTATCCCATATAATAATGTCTTTAGTGCACGAAACAATTTTTTATTTTTATTTTTTTTAGCATCAAAGCAAAACACCCAGCTGTGTTTCGAGTCACACCTTTTATTGGACAAACTGTGCGATATCGACAGCAAGGCTGCTCTGCCTACAGAAATCCTTTCCTCGGAGTCAATCCCTTACTGACCTAGAGGGGAGTTTTCTGTATCCGAAGCTTATCTGTCAATATTCCACCATTAGTCCAATAAAAGGTATTACTTGAAACTTGACTCTACATTTTGTCTGACCAATAAAGGCAAGTAATTAAAAATATTGAGTTAGAAACCAAGACATATTGGGAATTGTGATGTTCTAGTAGTTACATTCTTGCAAAATAATTTACTGACTCACTGTTAAAATACCGTTTATTTGTGGAGGTTTTTTTTTTTTTCTAAGTTGGTAGTCTAGACTTTTCTAAAACCCAGTCTAGATTTTCAGAGCCAGGTACACATCAGAATGCCTTTCTGGCCCTCTGTGTTGTTGGGAGAGCAGAGATGAGTTACTCAGCAGAAGTCATGGTGAAATAGTACCTAAGGGTAACTGGTGAGACAGGTGTCTCCATGGGGGAGGGAAAGGCAGAAACATGGAAGGGTCTCCCTTTGTATTTCCCCTTATTCTCAACTTCGCTCAAAGTGGATGGCTTAATCTGCTTGCCCACTTCACAAAGTTATTGCCATTCAGAAACCAGAGGTCTGTGGATGGGACTCCCTGGAGAAGTGGGGCTCTCATAGGACACCTGCATTTCTTTTTTCTTTTGAGACAGAGTCGCCCTTGGTAGAGTGCCATGGGATCATAGCTCACAGCAACCTCAAACTCCTGAGCTTAAGCCATTCTCTTGCCTCAGCCTTCCAAGTAGCTGGGACTATAGGTGCCCACCACAACACCCGGCTATTTTTAGAGATGAGGTCTTGCTCTGGCTCAGGCTGGTCTTGAACCTGTAAACCCAGGCAATCCACCCACCTCGACCTCTCGAGTGCTGGGATTACAGGTGTGAGCCACCGTGGCCAACCAGGACACCTGCATTTCTAGAGCTCTGTTTGAAATCTTACAGCCATTCCCCATTTCCACCCTCAGGCTGTGCTCAGAATGCTTCGCTCTGAGTTCCAAGTGTAATGGATAGTTAATTATCTCACTGAAACATAAGCTCAGTGAGGCTAGGCTTTTTGGGGTCTGTTATTTTTTTCTGCCCAATCCTAAGCACCCAGAATAGTTCCCAGCAAACAGTAGGTAATACATATGTTGAATGAATGAATGGATAATAATGGGTACATGTGGAAAATTGAGCAGGAAGAGAAGGAATTTTAAGCAGAGTATACAATTAACAAATTCAGGGAGTGGGGCAGGACATGTGTTTGAGGAACAGTAAGGAATCCTCTCTAGCTAATAGAGAAGAGTTCGGCAAGAAGCATTTCTTGTTGTACATAAAAGGCCTCAGGCACTTTTACAACATGACCTTACTCTGTACCACACATTTTAAAAGATGCCAGGCCAAATAGAGAATCCTTAACTTTAGTTTGTAAACCGAGGCTCCCACCCACATCTAAAACGTAAGAAAAGCAGAAGCCCCGGGCTTCTATATCATCCTTGTTAGGATTGCGGATCACGGAGGCAGCCACCATGCCTCTTATGGACAACGCTGCATCCATCCTTAGCCCCAGTAGATGGTAAACTTTTCTGAATGAATGGAAGAGTATGTGTCAGGAAAGTCAATCCACAAAGGATCATTGTGAAAACTCAATGAAGCAATATCGTTAGTCTTTAAAAAATATTTAATTGGCAGAGATTACAGAAATGAGACAACATAGGTAAAGCTCTTGCAGAGGGTCTTGCTGGAGTTAGTGTTGGATAAATTTTTAGCTCTTATCCTAACAACAATCCTGGATTTTACGGATGAGAAAATAAAGCTCAGAGGGCCTTAAGAAACTTGCTCAAGTTACACAGCTGGTTTGACACAGCACCTTGTATGCTTCTCCCTATTCCTTCAAGGAAAGATGTCTTAAGATTTGAAAGTTGACGGGCACTGAGTCTCGCACCTGTAATCCCAGCACTTGGGGAGGCTGAGGCAGGAGGATTGCTTGAGTCCAGGAGTTTGAGACCATCCCAGGTAACATACTGAGACCCCCTTTCTACAAAAAAATTTAAAAACCAGGCAGCACCCGTAGCTCAGTGGGTAGGGCGCTGGCCACCTACACTGAGGCTGGCAGTTTCGAACCTGGCTCAAAGAATGACAATTGCAACAACAAAAAAAATAGCCGGGCATTGTGGCGGGCGCCTGTAGTCCCAGCTGCTTGGGAGGCTAAGGCAAGAGAATCTCTTTGAAAGACTTGGGGCAGAACCCCAGAACTCTGGTTCATTATTCAACTGTCTTAAGACAAGACTAACAGTCAAATATTTGCTTAATAGTAAACATTTGCTGCAGCTCCTGGGGCTATCTCCTGGAACAGTTACAAAAGGTCACATTCCTATGGTAGGGAGTGAGAGGTGGTCACATTCCTAGGGTAGGGAGTGAGAAGTGGTCACATTCTCATGGTAATATTTTCTTTCATCTTAAGCCCAAGAGTTTGAGGTTGCTGTGAGTTGTGATGCCAGAGCACTCTACCCCAGGGCTCTTATTCTGAGACAGAGCAGAAAGACTCTGTCTGACAAAACAAAACAAAACAACAAATTTAAAAACCAAACTTAGCAGGGTTTGGTGGTACACACATACGGTCCTAGCTACTTGGGAGGCTGAGGTTGGATGATTGCTTGAATCCAGGAGTTTGAGGCTGCCATGAGCTAAGATCACACCACTGCATTCCAGCCTGGGTGACAGAGAGAGACCCTGTCTATAAAAAAAAAATGAATAAATAGAAAAGATCTGAATATCACTTCCGCTAAGTACCAAAAATACTGGGCCAGAAAATATTGCTTGATTCAATTCCAATAACAGTCATTGTGGGGGCAAATTCTTGGACACTTTTAGAAAGGGTACAGACTATGCAGGAATTGCTTTTGCTAGATGAAATAATATTGTGGTTAAGAGGCTAAAACCTGAGATTGGACAGATCTGAGTTAGAGACCCTGCTGCTCCCCTTAATGGGCTGTGTGGCCTCATGTAGGTTACTTAACCTCTCTGAGTTTCAGTTTTCTTCTCTATAAAATGGAGAGTAGAGACAGTAACTATCCGTAGGATGAAATAAGGTATTGTGCTTATGTGTTTAGTACAGTGCCCAGCACAAGGTAAGCAGTTTACAGCACGTCCCCACATGTCCCATTTTGGTCATAAGGAATTGGCTTTAAAATTGGATTTGTTTCTTTTGGTCTGGCTTGATAACAATTAAATTGGCGTCATGGAGGCAGTAAGAAGTCAGTTTTGAAGTGGACACTCCATTAAGACAAATGGCTTGGAGGGGATGCTCCCACTTCCCCTGATGCTGTATTGTTTTGGTCTGTCTAGCTGGAGAGCAAACCAAACAGCGGTGTATTGATTTACAGTATAAAGACGCTATCTTTACAAGATGAAGGGCTAGAAACTTTATTTTCTTTTAATGAAAGTTCAGCTTCTGCAGACCATAGCTAAGTCGGCTAGGAGGAACAAAGAAGAATGTGAATTTTTTTTTTTTCCACCTACAGATTCTATTGCCTTTAATCCTTGGGAGAACAGCATCACAAGATATTAAAGCATTAGCCCAATAATTTCTTGAAAAGACAGTGACCAACCTAGGCTTATGACCTCAAACTGATTTTTAGAAAACAGTAAATCTGCCTTATACAAGGAACTGGCAATTCCTAATAGCTGAGAAAAATTCATTTCCATTGGTCAATTATCTTATAGAAGGTTATATACACTGAACTGTAATTACTTATTGTCATTGGTATTTTGAAGAGATACCAGTTTGTTAATAAAGTTAACAAATAGTGTTAGGTCCTTTGCTTGCCGTTCATTTCCCTGGGGAATGTTTTTGGGATTTGCCTATGTTATAGGAAAGAACACAAATATAATGACAGAAAAATAGAAATAATAACTATTTGGTTTTGAAGAATTATGTTATTTATCTTACTAATTTAAAATAGAATTCAGAAATACGGAACTCCATTCTTAAAAAATTCTAACACTCAGCAGTTAATGTTTGATATTTTATGGCCTCATACGCTCCCTCTGGAGAGTTCATATGCATAAATATTAAAACCCATTCATGGTATTTTTTAAACACAAGTTGCATTTGAAATTTGGAATCAGAATCGAAACTAACAGAGAAATATTAAGGTTCCACATGAAATATTGGGTTACACGTTCAATTATCTTTTGATATCTCCTTTTAAATGAACTGTTTTGAAATTAAATTTTAGAAGAGATTTTTTTTGAAAATATAGAAATAGAAAACCTACATGCTTAGTTCAAACAGATGATGGGGCTGAAGAATCGTGACCTGAGACAAAGTCGGAGATAGAAGAGCTTTTGTATCTTAACGGCTGGAGGTTTCAAACAAAACTAAGCTTCAAAATATTAGAACACACTAACAGAACCCCATTGTCACTAAAACTAATTAATGTTCTGCCGTTTAATGCAAAAGCCTACATGCTGTCTTGACCTTTTTACACATCGCATCTAAGGGTGTGCCGTCTGACAGAGGAAGCACAGAAAGCCTCCACATAGCCTCAGAGGTTTTCTTTTTTAAGTAGCTCAATTGATTGTAACAATGCAGGCTGTGTAGGACTTATTTAAAGGTGCTGTTTATTAGATCTTGATTACAAGGAGCCAGTGAATTAAAGTAATGTCCTGCCAGGGACTAGTTTCCAGGGCAGAATGACTGCCATTTCTCTTTAATGCGATGCTGCACGGTTTAAAATACACTTCCCACAGAATGCATGACTTTGAAAGTCAGCTCTCAGTAAACCCACATGACAGGCGGAATGGAGAGCTGTGGGTTCTTTGAAGAAGGCAAAGTAAAGCACAATTTTCCTGGTGCAGCAATGCAATGCTAAGAAACAGTTACAGAAGAAGGTAACTCAGCAGGACAGCGACTGGCAGACACAGGGGGGCCTTTCATCTGAGAATCCCCAGGCGATTGGGAGGCTGTGATTCATGAGCACCCCTGCAGGGCAGATGTGGTTGGGTGGTTTAGAAAGTGTCGTTTTCTTCTGTTTTGTGTATGGGTCTGACTCAAAGTGTTTTCAGAGGTTTGTCGAAGAGATGTCGAACCTTCTGAGCCTCCTCAGAATTTCATGATGGAGTCCAAACTCATAAAACAGCTCGCAAGGTTTAAGAAGCCCATGTCTAACGATGGTTAAACACACAGACCCAGGTCTGGAGTTCTATTTGGACTTTGCCACTTGGATAGCATAAGACCTTGGGTAAGTGACGTAGCCTCGCTAAGCCTCTGTTTTTGCATCTGTGAAATGGGGGTGATAACAGTACCTACTTATGGAAGTGTACAGAAGATTTTCTATAAGACACTTAGCGCAATGTTTAGCACATAGTGTGCATCCAACAGACCAGGGGTCCTCAAACATTTTAAACAAGGGGCCAGTTCACTGTCCCTCAGATCGTTGGAGGGCTGGACTATAGTTTAAAAAAAAAAAAACTATGAACAAATGAACTATGCACACTGCACATCTTATTTTGAAGTAAAAAAACAAAACGGGAACAAACACAATATTTAAAATGAAGAACAAGTAAAGTTAAATCAAGAAACTTACCACTATTTCAATGGGAACTGTGGGCCTGCTTTTGGCTAATGAGATGGTCAATGTTCGGTTCCATATTTGTCACTGCTAGTCATAACAAGTGATGCAAGTGTGCATCAGTTTGTCTAGATCTGGTTGGAGATTTCAGATGTTTCATTCTGGAAAAAGTCTGTTCACAGATGTAAGTGCTGCTAAAGATGGTTGCCATTTTGAATGCATGGTTCCTGAGATTAGGGTATATCTCAGAGGGGAGAGATGCATAGAAATTAGGAAGGCTGCTTGACTTGAATGCGTCTTTCAGAGAGTCACAATTCTGCAGTTCAGCCAGTTCCATTTGGTAAATCGTATCCACATTTTCAATGTCAATAGAAAATGGGTTGCGGAAAACTGTATGTCCTGTTCATGGAGATGAAGCTCTTTAAATCTAAATTGGAACTCCTTTTGCAACTTTTCCAGTGAATCCACACATGTTTTGTTTGGAAATGCAACCAATGGATTTTCTGCTAACAGATTTTGAGTTGTGGGGAGACGGCAGAAATTTTTCTCCTTCACTTGTTTGGTGAGGAGGCCTAATTTTACTTCAAGTGCTTTCACATGTGATTGCATATCACAGATGAGCTTCCCCTTTCCTTGAAGTTGCACATTGTAACTGTTGAGTAGCTCTCTTATATCTGTCAGAAAGGCAAGGTGCCATTTCCATTCTGCATCATTCAGCTCTGGTACTTCTTTGTTTTTTGAAAGCAGAAAAGCTGTAATCTGTGGAAGTAAGTCATAGAAATGTTTCAAAACCTCCCTCGACTCAGCCAATGGACCTCTGTGTGATACAGAACATCTTCTTAGGCAACATTTAGCTCAGACAGAAATTCCTGAAATTGTGGTTTAGTGCATTAGCTCTAATGAAGTTAACACAAGATACCACAGTTTTCATAACAGAGTCCCACTTCAGTGATTTACTACACAGTGCTTGTTGGTGGATGAGGCTGTGTATGGCTATTGGATGAGAATGGTTATGTTTGTCCATCTCTTGGTTAATGTGAGCAATTACTCCTTTCTTAGACCCCACCATGCTAGGAGCACCATCAGTTGTCACACTGGCTAGTTTTGTCCAGTACAGCTCCAAACTATTCACAGTTTGGCAAAACTTTTCATAAATATCCTCTCCTGTAGTTGTTCCTTTGATGCTTTGCAGTGCAGCAAGCTCTTCTGTGACTTCAAAATAGTCATTTGTCCCATGAATAAAAAGCAGAAGTTGTGCAGAATCATGAACATCATTACTTTTATCAAGTGCCAAGGAAAAATAGGAAAGGTTTTTTTGTGGAGTTTTGCAAGTGCTGATGCAAATTGTCTCCCATTTCTTCAATCCTTCATGTACTTGTAGGTCATAAAAGATTCACTGTACTAAATAAATTGGCCTTCTCTGGACACATCTCTTGGGCAACAGAAAGAAGGCATTCTTTAACAAATTCTCCCTCCACGAATGGTCTGCCAATGCACGCTATTATCTTGGCAACTTGAAAACTTGCTCACAGTGATGAAATATTTAGCTGCTTCTGCTTCACAAAAGTATTTTGCTGTGTTGTCAATGTATTTTTCAGTTTTAATATTTAATATTTTCTCACTTCTCCAACAAAACAATCGTATTTATCTTTATGTTGCGCTTGATACTGTTGATGCAAATTGTATTCTTTGAACACAGACACTATATTCTGGCACATCAAACACACAGCTCTTTCCTTGTACTGCATGAAAAAGTAATCATAAGTCCACTGTTCTTTGAATATCCTACACTCCGACTCAATTTTTCTCTTTCTTGATATCATTGTTTCCTAGGGATTCCAAATTGCTATTAGTAAAATACCAATATACATAAACAACTCTCCAAAAACAACATACCAGCAATAACTTTACCCACACAGAGATATATAGACTGCACTGCCCATCAATGCAGTCTGATCAGTGCCCATCAATGCAGTCTGATCAGTGCCCATCAGTGCAGTCTGATCGGTGTCCATCAGTGCAGTCTGATCGGTGCCCATCAGTGCAGTATGATCGGTGTCCATCAGTGCAGTCTGATCGGTGTCCATCAGTGCAGTCTGATCGGTGCCCATCAGTGCAGTCTGATCGGTGTCCATCAGTGCAGTCTGATCGGTGCCCATCAATGCAGTCTGATCGGTGCCCATCAGTGCAGTCTGATCGGTGTCCATCAGTGCAGTCTGATCAGTGTCCATCAGTGCAGTCTGATCGGTGCCCATCAGTGCAGTCTGATCGGTGTCCATCAGTGCAGTCTGATCGGTGCCCATCAGTGCAGTCTGATCGGTGCCCATCAATGCAGTCTGATCGATGCCCATCAATGCAGTCTGATCAGTGTCCATCAGTGCAGTCTGATCAGTGTCCATCAGTGCAGTCTGATCAGTGCCCATCAGTGCAGCCTGATCAGTGCCCATCAATGCAGTCTGATCAGTGTCCATCAATGCAGTCTGATCAGTGTCCATCAATGCAGTCTGATCGGTGTCCATCAATGCAGCCTGATCGGTGCCCATCAGTTCAGCCTGATCGGTGCCCATCAGTGCAGCCTGATCGGTGCCCATCAATGCAGTCTGATCAGTGTCCATCAATGCAGTCTGATCAGTGTACATCAGTGCAGCCTGATCAGTGCCCATCAGTGCAGTCTGATCAGTGCCCATCAGTGCAGCCTGATCAGTGCCCATCAGTGCAGTCTGATCAGTGTCCATCAATGCAGTCTGATCAGTGCCCATCAGTGCAGCCTGATCAGTGCCCATCAGTGCAGTCTGATCAGTGCCCATCAATGCAGTCTGATCAGTGTCCATCAGTGCAGTCTGATCAGTGCCCATCAGTGCAGCCTGATCAGTGCCCATCAATGCAGTCTGATCAGTGCCCATCAGTGTAGTCTGATCAGTGCCCATCAATGCAGTCTGATCAGTGTCCATCAATGCAGTCTGATCAGTGTCCATCAGTGCAGTCTGATCAGTGTCCATCAGTGCAGCCTGATCAGTGTCCATCAGTGCAGCCTGATCAGTGCCCATCAGTGCAGCCTGATCAGTGCCCATCAGTGCAGCCTGATCAGTGCCCATCAATGCAGCCTGATCAGTGCCCATCAGTGCAGCCTGATCAGTGCCCATCAGTGCAGTCTGATCAGTGCCCATCAATGCAGCCTGATCAGTGTCCATCAATGCAGCCTGATCAGTGCCCATCAATGCAGTCTGATCAGTGCCCATGAATACAGTCTGATCAGTGTCCATCAATGCAGTCTGATCAGTGCCCATCAATGCAGCCTGATCAGTGCCCATCAGTGCAGTCTGATCAGTGCCCATCAATGCAGTCTGATCAGTGTCCATCAGTGCAGTCTGATCAGTGCCCATCAATGCAGCCTGATCAGTGCCCATCAATGCAGTCTGATCAGTGCCCATCAATGCAGTCTGATCAGTGCCCATGAATACAGTCTGATCAGTGTCCATCAATACAGTCTGATCAGTGTGCATCAATGCAGTCTGATCAGTGTCCATCAATGCAGTCTGATCAGTGTCCATCAATGCAGCCTTGCCAGTCCACATCATTTCAGCCTTGCCAGTGCCCATATGGTGGAAGTCCACTTTTCCCTCAGGCTCACACTGGTGCGGTGTGGGAACAGGCACGATTACAGAGCCAGTTCCTCCACCACCTTTCCAGTTCATACTACCTTGTGCGAACCGCACTGCGATCTGTGAACTTGCACAGGAATCTGATATCATGGGTGAGAAGACCCATGTGATCAGATTCCACTGCAGGAAAAAAGAAGGCACGTATGCCTCTTTTCTTCCGAATCTAATGCAAGTTCAGCCGTACAAGCATATGGCTGAACTCACACTGCTCAGAGATCACAACAGTGTGAACCGGGGCTTACACAGCACACAACATACAACATCATACACAACTGAATAGCAATCAGAATATAAATGCACTTACTGTCAATTAAATTTGGTTTCCTACTCCTTGGCCGTCTGCAGGGCCGGATTAAGTTCCCATGGGGCCCTAGGCAGATTACCAATTTGGGGCCCCCATGTGATAACACTGAACACTGACCATTTGCATTAACACTGACCGCTGACCATTTGTGATAACACTGACCACTGACAATTTGCATTAATCCTGAGCACTTACAATGATCATTACCGCTGAGCACTGACTATTTGCATTACCTCTGAGCTCTGACCATTTGCATTAGCACTGAGGGCTGACTACTTGCGTATCACTGTGATGCAACCCCCCTAGAAACCACCCCTAACCAACTAACCAACTTTTTAAAAAAAGGCTCCCCTAACTTTGAAAAAAGGTGCCCCCCTATCTGCAAAAAAAGATGTCCTAACTTCAGAAAAAAAAGGCCCCCCTTAATGGCAAAAAAAAGGCCCTACTAACTGCAAAAAAAATAGACCTCCTAACTTCAAAAAATAAAAATATAAACCCTAACTTGTTCTTACCTCGGTCCTCAGGCAGCAGCAGGCTCTGCACAGGCAAGCTCGTGACTTGACCAATCGATCACACCCGAGACTGAGAGAAGGAGGGAAGTCAGAGAATGTGGTGTACATTCCACCCATGAACACTGCGGGCTTGGGACGAGTCGGCTGCTAAGCAGGACAGGCAGCTGCAGCAAAGACCCCCAGCAGGCCGGATAAATGTCCTCAGTGGGCTGCATGTGGCCCGCAGGCCGTAGTTTCAGAACCCCTGCAATAGACAGTGGCTAACAACAGCACTAATAATAATCGCTACCTGCACTTCCAGCCTCGTCATGTTTCCTGTCACTGTCCTTACACAGTTGGCATTCTTATTTGTAGTCACCTGAATCACTTGCTGTTCCCGAAATGCATCATCCTTTTTGCGAATTTGTGGACTTGAAATGTAGGTGGTGCGGGAGCCCCTCTCACTAGACTTTGCGTTCCCTGAGGGCGGAAGTCTTATGCCTGCCGACTGGTGTAACTCCCGTGAGTGACAATTGGAATGAATCTTACTTAGTTCAAGGATCCTTTCTTGGCTACCCCAGAGCAGCCTATCTCAAAATGGGTCCCAAGAACCATTAAGCCCATACAAATGTTCCTTAAAGATGGGTTCTGGCCAAATAAGTTGGGGACAATCTGCTTAATTCCATCTTTTGTATGAGAGTTCAGATGACAGCAGTGTAGTAAGAATCAGGTCTGGGTAAAGTCTGTTTAACTTTATTCAACTTCTAAACTTTTTGACCAGGAACCTCACTCCTCGCCCTATCTGGTACCAATTCACATCCATTATCACCCCAAACAATAAACTTAGGTACTGTTGTCCTAAATTGCTCAGAACTTTGTGAAGTCGTAAATAATGATCTCAGCTATCATTACTACATAATAGTAGAATTTAACAAGATTTCTTTGGAAATTGAAGAGTGGCACCAAAGAATCCACCAATGATTGCCAGAGTCTACAGCCTGTGAATCACCTTTCTGCTCCTTCCCTCATCCTCCCCACCCAGCCAGCTCACAGCCAACAAGCTGTTTTGTAAGGTCTTCAACACCTGTCCCTCTCTGCCTGTTCTCCCAGGGGCAGCTCCGTCCCACTGGACACTGTGTGGTCACTTCTGTCCTCTGTTACAATCTTGTGTTACTGCCAGGTGCATGCTGTTTCTACCACTTCCCTGAGCAGAAGATCCCACTAGCTCCCTATCAGCTATCAGGAAAAGACCTGGTTTCCTTAGGGATGCTGTGGATGGTGGGGAGTGCTAAGCAGGTGAGTTCTGCTTAGCACTTAGACCTGGGTTCCCCATACCAACTCCCACCACAGCAGTTCAACTTGTACCTTTTCAATATCTTGAGAATAATATTTGGTTTTCAAAAAAGTATTATTCTGAATTGCAAACAGAAATAAAAAAGTCACAGGGCAAAATTTGTTACCTTGGCACTCAGGGGTCTCTATAATCTAATCTGATTTTTTTCTAATATTTTCTCATTATTCTTTTCCACAAAAGTTTACTCAAGCTGGATTAACCTGATTAATTTTATTATTCTTTTTGGCAGTTCCTTTTTTTTTTTTAGAGTCTCACTCTGTCACCCTGGGTAGAGTGCTGTAGTGTCATAGCTCACAGCAACCTCAAACTCCTGGGCTCAAGGGATCCTCTTGCCTCAGCTTCCCGAGTAGCTGGGACTACTGGTGTCTGCCGCAACACCTTTTTCTTTTTTCTTTCTTTCTTTTTATTTTTTAAAGAGGGGGGTCTCAATCCTTACTCTTGCTCAGGCTGGTCTTGAACTCCTGAGCTTAAGCGATCTGTCCACTTTGGTGTCCCACGGCTGTCCCCCTTCCATCTCATGTCTATTTCTTTGTTCAAACTGTTCTAGTAATGACTGCTGATTCTGTACAAAGCTCTTTACCTAACTTGTCTTGTGTATTATTAACAACAGCTCTGTGTGGTAGATGTTCATAATTATTTCCATCTTACAGATAAGGAACTGAGGCTTAGTGAAATCAAGTAGCCTGGTCAGAGCCTTCCACACAGTAGATAAATGGCAGAGCCAGGATGTGAGCTGGGTCTACCTGACCTGAGAGGCCTGTGTTCTTATGTATGGCCTCTTGCTGGACCGTTTTCTCCATATAATTTTTGTCCAGTCTCCCTCTTCCAAGAAATCTCTGATTTGGATATCCTGTACTATCTCTAACATTCTTTTCTCCATGAACTTCTTAACACTATTCACTCCATTCCTTTGACAGTAACCACAGATACATTTGCTGTGTTTTTAAGGGACGATTCTCCATCTGAGAATGCCCCTCCCTCCACGCCTTCTCCATCCACACCTTATCCACACCTTCTCTGTCCACGCCTTCTCCATCCACACCTTATCCACACCTTCTCTGTCCATGCCTTCTCCATCCACACCTTATCCACACCTTCCCTGTCCACGCCTTCTCCATCCACACCTTATCCACACCTTCTCTGTCCACGCCTTCTCCATCCACACCTTATCCACACCTTCTCTGTCCACGCCTTCTCCATCCACAGCTTATCCACACCTTCTCTGTCCATGCCTTCTCCGTCCACACTTTCTCTATCCATGCCTTCTCTGTCCACGCCTTCTCTGTCTACGCCTTCTCTGTCCACACCTTCTCCATCCATGCCTTCTCTGTCCACACCTTCTCTGTCCACACCTTCTCCATCCATGCCTTCTCCATCCATGCCTTCTCTGTCCATGCCTTCTCTGTCCACACCTTCTCCATCCATGCCTTCTCTGTCCATGCCTTCTCTGTCCACACCTTCTCCATCCATGCCTTCTCTGTCCACGCCTTCTCTGTCCACACCTTCTCCATCCATGCCTTCTCTGCCCACACCTTCTCCATCCATGCCTTCTCTGTCCACACCTTCTCTGTCCACACCTTCTCCATCCATGCCTTCTCCATCCATGCCTTCTCTGCCCACACCTTCTCCATCCATGCCTTCTCTGTCCACACCTTCTCTGTCCACACCTTCTCCATCCATGCCTTCTCTGTCCACACCTTCTCTGTCCATACCTTCTCCATCCATGCCTTCTCCATCCATGCCTTCTCCATCCATGCCTTCTCTGTCCACACCTTCTCTGTCCATACCTTCTCCATCCATGCCTTCTCCATCCATGCCTTCTCTGTCCACGCCTTCTCTGTCCACACCTTCTCCATCCATGCCTTCTCTGTCCATGCCTTCTCTGTCCACACCTTCTCCATCCACGCCTTCTCTGTCCACGCCTTCTCTGTCCACACCTTCTCCATCCATGCCTTCTCTGTCCACACCTTCTCCATCCATGCCTTCTCTGTCCACGCCTTCTCTGTCCACACCTTCTCCATCCATGCCTTCTCTGTCCACACCTTCTCCATCCATGCCTTCTCTGTCCACGCCTTCTCTGTCCACACCTTCTCCATCCACGCCTTCTCTGTCCACACCTTCTCCATCCACGCCTTCTCTGTCCACACCTTCTCTGTCCACACCTTCTCCATCCATGCCTTCTCTGTCTATGCCTTCTCTGTCCACACCTTCTCCATCCACGCCTTCTCTGTCCACGCCTTCTCTGTCCACACCTTCTCCATCCACGCCTTCTCTGTCCACACCTTCTCCATCCACGCCTTCTCTGTCCACGCCTTCTCTGTCCACACCTTCTCCATCCATGCCTTCTCTGTCTACGCCTTCTCTGTCCACAACTTCTCCATCCACGCCTTCTCTGTCCACACCTTCTCCATCCATGCCTTCTCTGTCTACGCCTTCTCTGTCCACACCTTCTCCATCCACGCCTTCTCTGTCTACGCCTTCTCTGTCCACACCTTCTCCATCCATGCCTTCTCTGTCCACACCTTCTCCAGCCACGCCTTCTCTGTCTACGCCTTCTCTGTCCACACCTTCTCCATCCACGCCTTCTCTGTCCACACCTTCTCCATCCATGCCTTCTCTGTCTACGCCTTCTCTGTCCACAACTTCTCCATCCACGCCTTCTCTGTCTACGCCTTCTCTGTCCACACCTTCTCCATCCACGCCTTCTCTGTCTACGCCTTCTCTGTCCACACCTTCTCCATCCACGCCTTCTCTGTCTACGCCTTCTCTGTCCACACCTTCTCCATCCACGCCTTCTCTGTCCACACCTTCTCCATCCATGCCTTCTCCATCCATGCCTTCTCTGTCCACGCCTTCTCTGTCCACACCTTCTCCATCCATGCCTTCTCTGTCTACGCCTTCTCTGTCCACACCTTCTCCATCCATGCCTTCTCTGTCTACGCCTTCTCTGTCCACACCTTCTCCATCCATGTCTTCTCTGTCCACGCCTTCTCTGTCCACACCTTCTCCATCCATGCCTTCTCTGTCCACGCCTTCTCTGTCCACACCTTCTCCATCCATGCCTTCTCTGTCCACGCCTTCTCTGTCCACACCTTCTCCATCCATGCCTTCTCTGTCTACGCCTTCTCTGAGAGCACAGAGTCTTTGCACCAAACCTTCTCTCCAGCCCCCGACAGCTTTCAGGCAAGTGCTTTCCTGAAGGTGAGCAGCTGCAGGTCGACATGAATGGATACTGGCTCAAGAGTCAGAAGGCCTGAATTTTGGTTCTTACTTGCTGGAGATAAAGGAAGTAAAATGGGAGTGGACTTGAGCCCCACATTTAGTCTCTTTAAACCTCAGATTTCCTAATTGTTATAAAAGGGAAAATGATGTGCTCCATGCCTGCATCTGACGTTATTTTCAGGAACAAATAAGTGCACATGTGTGGAAGAATTTTTTAGTGTTCGAATGATACCCCCATATTAAGTGTTGTTTTAGCAGTGGATATCAATATATATGGGTTCATGAAGTGAGGCACAGAGCATCTGCAGAAAAAGATGAGCTGGACTAGACCAAAGGGAGCTTAGAAGAGGCTGACAATCATGGCCACGTCAGCAATGCAAAGGCTGTATTTCATCAGAGCAGCACTATTATTCATCAATTGATCCTTTAAGGCAGCCCTGTGTTTTTCATAATCAGAATTCGCCTCCAAGGTCAGCAAGCCAGAGACTAACCTAAACAAGAGATAATGTTTGCAATTTTTTTAATGTAGTAGCTGGAAATTAACCATTTATAAATTAAAGAAGGGATATTGCATACTATGCCAAGTCTCTCTGTTGTCTGGAGAGTTATAACAGTCCTCTCCTGGCAGTTAGTTTTAAGATCATTAAATGATCCTCATTTGCAATATATTTGCAGAAGATCACAGCCATCTAAATTGACCCTGAAGGAAGACTTATTTCATTAATGGGCTGTCCTGTGCTAATGCATAAAGCTAGAAAAATATATCTATTAAATTCTTAATGTGTAAATGATGTTTCTGGCTTTCTTCTTAATTACAAAGCAAAATGAGCCTGAAGTGCACTATGTCTAGAAAGAAATGATCAATTTAATCCATCTTTCAGGGGAAGAACTTTCTTAGTCGATCCCCAAATTCTAGCTGGAAAAGCCTTTGGTAGGCAGCATGCTCTGGATGTATGGCTTCCATGGGGGCTACACCAGCACATGCAGCCTGGGAAGCTGGTGTGCACTCTTCTCCAGACTCCAATGAACACAACAAAGAGGTGATTTGCATTCTTAGAGATGCCCCCTGCCTCCATGTAATAGGAGTGTGAATTGGAGGAGTTTTTGATGACCTTTTCCTTGAAGCCTCCTGGGCTTTCTGTGCTTTGGTGAGATGCATGAAACCCATAAGCGTGGATCTAAGAGTGAAGGATGCTGCGCTGTTGCTTATCACGCACCTGCTGAAAGTCAGTGCAGCCACGGAGGAGGCGCAATGTGCATGTATAGCTCCAGCCGTGTGCAGAATTGCCTAACTAAACTCATAACACATTGCAGTGACAACCAAGCGGACTGGAGAGCAGCTCCATTTATCTACAATGAGGTTGCTTGCAGTGCCAGACAACATTTGTATGGGAAGTTCAGGGGTTTCTGTCCATAGAGGTGACCGTGGAGGCACATCGATCTCCAAAACACACAAAAAAGTACCCTCTTCTCAGTTTGGTGCATTCTCCCTAGAAAAGCAGAGACTAGACAAGTTTAGCTGATACCTGCTATACTGCTAAGAGGCCAGCTATGGCTCTAGGTAGCAAATGGATAGTTAAACTGGCAGCACAGAAAAAGAACATGCGCTTGGTTTTAAGATGCCCTGACTTTGTTTTATGGTATATATATTTTTTAATTAAAAAAAAAGAAATACCTGTATTTACATCTTAATAAATTCTAGGGTTTCACACATCCTATCCCAGTCCTGAGCTTATTATACACTTTCAAAAAAGGCGCTTAAAACATATAAAAATGAAAAAACAGTCACAATGAATCATCATAAGCAGCATTTATGAATCTGAGGGTTTATTACAAGGAAAATATGAAAATCTGAATTTCACAGAAAACTCCAAGTTTCTGTCAAATTCATGATTTTTGTTCATTGAGAACATGACCTTTTCTGCTTTTGCAGTTTTCAGAATACCTGTATTACTTTTGGTTCGGGGTTGGTAGATGTTACTATGAAAACCAAGAGAAAGGGAAAGGTATCCCTTCTTAATGTTTATTTTATATTTTTGTATTTTTTTACGTGACTGTGTTGAACTCATCAAAGTTGGAAGGAAACACCTACTCAAATAAATGAGCTCATCTCTTTGATTTGCGGTAGAATAATGCCAAGATTGAATCTGGTCAGCAGACCTTTGTGGATTCTCTAATATGTTTTTTAGCACAGTGATTCAGAAAGAAAACCTTTTGAAAGAAGTAAAAAAAAGAAAGAATGAAAAAAATTTTATCTTCTGGACATTTTATAAGCCAAAAAATTTTGCATTATGAGTTTTTTTAGAATAATGAATAAAACGTTTAAGAGAAAGTGGTTATATACTGCTACTTGGCTTTCACCCCACCAAAACGATTTCTGAAAGCTATGCAGGGAGGATTTTTATGTTAAATCATCTACACTATGAGATCATTATATTCCTATACACTGAGGACAAGCAGCAGAACATAACTCTGATGAAAGACCAGACACTTCTCTTATAGGGCCATTGCTAAAAACAGGAATAAAACCACCTGAAGAAATAGTGTTGTCCTACTTGAGGGTCTCCATGCAGTCAGAAGGGCCAGGTGCTGCTGGCTCTGGAGAGCAGCAGCAGGTTTGGAAAATTACTTCATTTATGAATTTTAATCCAAAGAATTCAATTCAAAAAATTTGCTCATGAACACAGTTGTAAACATAGCATGCTAGGCTAAGATCCTTAGCTACTACTTTTGGGCAAAGTCATTCCTTCTACCTTAATCCTCTGGAGGGTTTTTGTTTGTTTGTTTAAGTGAATTAATTCCCAAGTATAGTTAAGGCAGAGGTTCTCAACCATGGGCAATTTTTCCCCTTAGGGGACATTTGACAAAGTCTGGAGACATTTTTGATTGCAACAGAGATTGGGGGATGCTACTGGCATCTGGTGGGAAGATGATAGGTTTCTACAATACATAGGACAACCCCCCTCATCAAAGAAAAATCTGACCCCAAATGCCAATAGTGCTGAAGTTGAGAAACCCCAAGTTAATGTAATGTTGGCTGTAACATTACATGTATGTTAGATGTATATATATATATATATATAGAGAGAGAGAGTGTATTACATTTTGTGTGTTTACATATGTCAAAATATATAAATGCCAAAACTCAGTCATTGACTGCAATAGATATTTATTTTTTGATCATGTCCTTGATCAGTACTCAATAGGGATGACAATAACTCATAAGTAATTGTTATTTAAGCTTGATACACAGAGTAGAATGCAGATATTAGATAAACCACAGTCCAAATCTTTGCTCCAATGCTTATTAGATGGGTGGTGCTGGGCAGTCATTCAATCTCTCCACATGTCAATTTCTTCATCTGTAAAATAAGGATAAAATGCTTATCTTTCAGAATGGCTGAGGATGAAATGAGATGTATGTATAAAGTAATTCACACACTGTGTACTTGATGTATCCAAGTGCTCAAAAGATGTTACTTGCTTTCTCCCCTGCTTCATTCACTGCAGTGGGCATTTGTGGGTTTTCAACCTTACGGTCTTTCCTTTTTGATAAAGGCACCACCTATCTACTTTCGGTGCTGCCCCTCCCACATCGCGCACAGTGTTGATGGGATGTAAATCAGGGTTCCTTTTTATCCTCTAGCTGAGGGGTAGGCACAGACCTGGATTAGGGCAATGGATCTCTTTCTCCTGGGACTCTTGAGTAGAGTGCTGTAAGGACAGACAAGCGGTCAGCATCCACTCACTTGAAAGGCGGACTGCTCTGGAAACTTGTGGAGCTGCCCTTCCTGGTCCAAACCTGCTCAGGCAGCTCCTGTAGGTTCTCTGGACAACACATCATTCCAGTGTATTCTTTTTCTGCTAAAGTTAATCACAATGAGTTTCTCTTGCTTACAACCAAAGAACCCAACAATCTAACTCATCTATATGGTGATTAATTTTTTTTTATTCTTTCACAACAATGTCAAAAGGCACTAATTGCAAGAGCTTGATAAAGACAAGATGTATTACAGTTGTAATTTTTCCTCAGTATAATAGTCCTGTTTAGGAGGACATTTAATTAGTGACATTGGATTGTTTTTGAACCATAATCTCCCAGAAATTGATAGACTTTTGATAATAATTCATTAATATTTATCTAATGGGCTAGTTGATTAATGCAAAGAAAACTCAGGCATATTCCTTGACCTTACAGAGTTTCTAGTCAAACTAGTCAGGTCTACCAGATGCCAGTTTTTCCATAGTTAGGAGGGGAAAAAATCTGTTTATTGAACCTGAATTTGCAGATCCTGGAATTATACAAATTGTCAGTCTCTCCTCCCAAAACTAATCTAATAATTGATCTGGGATAGCTATCTTAGCGATATGGAGTAATTTTGCCTGTGTAGAATGTTCAAGCCTGGGAACCACCTGACAGTTCTACTTTAATGCTTTGGCTTGCTTTGGAGAGCCCAGCAGGAGAGAGCTGGCATAGGGACCTAGGGAGGTATTTTCAGTAAAATTCCCCTAGGAGGCTGTTTTCAAACCTTATGGGCTCCAAAGCTATGTTAGGGAGCTCTGGAATTTCCCTTGGGGGAAGTGAAATGCCTTTTCCACACTTTGCTACTCTTAATTATTCAACTGTCAGTCTTCCTACCAGCACTCACTTTCTGGGTGAACAGGAAGGTTGGAAAAAATCATCTCTTAGTGCTGGGAAATAATACCTTCCTACCCAAGAATGCAGAGAGCAAATGAAACACATATATTCCTATTTGATGAGCTTATTCTAGTCCTGTTGAGAGTCTTTAGTGCATACCATAAAATTTGAGTCATCAAGGGCTATTTCTCCCTGCCCCAACTAAATCCTAGAACCAAATTGCAGAGGAATGAGTGCACCCCTTTAGGGTGGGTGTGGTCATATGCCTGTTCATTGGTAGAGTTAAATTAGTGAACAATCCATTGAGATGATGATGGAGAGCCACTTTCAAAGCTGAAATCTGATATAAAAGATAAAATAATGGGGCCTAACAGACTAGAATTATTTTCCCATGAGTCAAGTTTATTGAGGGCCTACCACATGCAAGACATGTACTACAACTATGATGCTTGTGATTACCGTTAAGCTGATTAAAATATGGTTGAGGTGGCATTATATTTATCTACACACACACACACACAGTACAGACAGACATATACATTTGAAAAACAATTAACATTAAATAAAATATTAAACCATGTCCTAACCACAATGGCCTTTCTGTTCCCAGAAGATAGCACATCCCTTTTCTGTGTGGGGCATTTATAAATGCTAATCTCAAGAATTAGAGATTAGCAATCAATAAAGCAACCAATAAAGTTTGATTACTTTATTCAATTTTTATTGAATGATTACTTTGTGTCATGCACACAAGATTCTGGTTCTCATGGAACTTCCTTTCTAGTTGGAGAAAATAGACACAAAAAGTAGGCAAATTATTGAGTGCTGATAAATGCTGTGAATGAACTGGTAGGTAGTGATCTGGTAGAAGGATGGATTGGCTTCCTGAAGCAGGTAATGTTGAGGTGGAATCTAGATGATGAAACCAGTTATGAAAAGAGCTAGGTTAAGAACATTCCAGGCCAAGGGAAAAGCAAGTGCAAAAGCCTCATGAAACAGAAACAAATTTGTTATGTTTTTTAAAAAGAGACTAAACCAGTGGAACAGAGCAGAGTGACCAAAGGGAGATGGGTAAGAGATGATGGCATGGGGAAGGTAGGACCAGATCATAGAGCCTCGCAGGCTGTGATAGAGTCTGCTGCTCTGCTGCCTGGAATGACATGGTCCTTAGTCTTTGATTAAATCTGTCTTCTCCACTTCATTTAAATATCATCTGCTCATGGAAGTCTTCCTTGAGGGTCTCTCATAACACACTGGTACTTCTTTTTGGAAAAAAATTGAAAGTAAGTATATATTAGTGTGATTATTTGCACAATGGTTATTATCCAAAGTAAACTGTAATTTCCTTGAGGGTAGAGATTGTTTCATATATTTCATTGCAATAGGAAGAATTAAATCCATTTGGCAAACATTTATTTATTAGCATTTACCATATGCCAGACATGTAGAAGAGGTGCTGTAATTATATTAATGGAATAAATGAATGAATTCATGTGCAGTTGTTTTAGCTATCCAGCAGTCCACTTTGCGATAAGGTTGTGGAAGGTCCCTTAAGATGGGCCATGAGAAGTAGGCAGAGCAAGATGGTGGAGCAGAAGGATCATTCAGCTGAGCTGTCTTAGAATGACTAGGAAGAAAGAGAGAACCCAGCCATACCTGGTACAGAGACCTTACTTAGACTCACAGCTCCAGAAGCACAGTGAGGAGGTGGTGAGCTGGATACAGCATATAACCCTGAACAGTGGAAATCTGATGAATTGGGCAAGTAATTGTCACTGGCTTGGATTGGCTGCCACGCTATAGAGGTCTGGGATGGGAGGAAGCCTTTCTGGAGTTTTCAGTTGTTGGAGGAAGCTGCAATTTGAGTAGAAAGCTTGGAAGAGTAGGTGGACTCGAATAGTATATAGCAACCAGATTTGAATGACAGTTGGAGTAGACTTACCAGAGGTTCGGTGGCTGGCAAGGCAGCCATACTGAGAAGGTCTCAGCGGCCAGGGGGCTGCCATTGTGGGAAGGTCGGGAGAGGGTCTTAGTGGGGCCTAAAGCACGGTGTCTTAATTCTGCCTGCCAGGACCAGAACTCCACTCTTGGGACAGGCTGAAGGACTCCCACACCCCATGGGAACTAGAGCCAGGGGCACTGTGAAATCTGACCCTGAAGGATTCTTGTGAACTTTAAGATCCCAATCTGGCAGGGTCTGAATGCTGAGGAAACAATTAGGCAATCACCAAAGGCAACTAAGTTTGGAATAAGGACCATGGAAGTTGCTGGCTGTGCTGTCTCCTAAAAAAATCCACAGCACCACTTGGTGTCCTGGCAACACATTGCAAAAATACTGTTGTCAAGAACAAGGACTTTTGTTTAAAACAAATGAGGCAGTGAGAAGGAAAAAGGAGAACAAGGAGGTCAACAAGAAGAAAGAACACATGAGGAGGAACCAACAAAAAAATCCAGACAACATGGAAAACCAAAACAGAGGAATTCCCCCAGGGGATCATGAGGTAGCTACTGCAGAAGACTCCACCAAGAAAGAATTAATGGACTTGACACAAAAGGAATTTAAAATATGGATGATAAAGACAATAAAAGACATGGATAAGAAAATGGAAAGAAAGAATCAAAAGTCAGACAAGAGATGTGTAGAATATAGAAAGAATATGGCAGAACTTAAGGGAATGAAGGAGACAATGAGGGAATGTAAAGATGCAGTAGGAAGTATCAAAAATAGATTAGACCATGGAGAAGAAAGAACTTCAGAGCTAGAGGATAAAGTGTTTTGAGTTAACCCAAGTAGTTAAAGAGGAAGAAAAGAGAAGGAAAGCAGAACAGGCACTTAGAGAACTATGAGACTCTATGAAGCATTCAAATATACATATAATAGGAATTCATGAAGGGGAAGAAGATTGTCCCAAAGGAATGGAAGCCCTACTGGAGACTGTTATAAGTTAAAACTTCCCAAGTTTTACTAAAGACCCCAACATACTTCTTTCAGACAAATATCAAACCCCGGGTCATCTCAACTCAAACAGAGCTTCTCTAAGACACATTGTAATGAAACTGTCCAAAGTCAAGATGAAAGAAAAAATTCTGCAAGCAGCCAGGAGTAAGTGCCAACTGACCTATAGAGGCAGAGCCTTTAGGATGACAGCAGACTTTTCAATTGAAACCTTCCCAAACTGAATGCCAAATGAAAATGTTCCATCCAACTGAATACCAGATTAAGCATTCAATATTCTTAAATTAAACAGTTTTCAGCCCAGAATTCCGTATCTTGCTAAACTAAGCTTCAAAATTGATAGAGAAATCAAAAATTTTGCAGATATACAATCACTGAGGAAATTCTCCATAACAAGACCAGCTCTACAGGAAATACTTAGAACTATTCTCAACACTGACCACCACAATGGACTACCAGCAAAGTAAGCACCCAGACGCTAAAGGTCAAAACTTAGCTTCCACAGTGGTGTAAAGGATAAAACTACACAATGAACTTTCACAAAATAAGACAAATAGAAATTCAGCACACTTATCAACTCTCTCAATAAATGTCAATGGACTGAATTCACTACTGAAGAGGCATAGGCTGACTGCAAAAAAGCACAAACCATCCATATGCTATCTCCAAGATAGCTACAAGATAGCTCCAAGATAGCTCAAAGATAGCTTAAAGACACCTAGCCTTAAAACATAAATCAAGACTCAGGGTTAAGGGATGGAAAACAGTATTTCAAGCAAATGGAAACCAGAAGAAAGCAGGGTTTGCAATATTATTTTCAGATACAAGCAGATTTGAAGCAACTAAAGTTAAGAAAGACAAAGATGGACACTTTATATTGGTCAAAAGAAAAATAAAACAAGAAGACATTTCAATTTTAAATATTTATGCACCCAACTGAAATGCTTCCAGATTTATGAAATAGACCTTGAGGGGTCGGTCTGAGCAATATGATATCCCACAACATCGAAATAGCCAGGGACTTTAACACCCTGCTGACAGAACTGGACAGATCCTCTAAATAAAAACTAAACAAAGGTAGAAAGGACTTAAATGTGACCCTAGAAAAACTGGGATTAACAGACATATACAGAACACACCATCCCAAAGCTAAAGGATACACATTTTTCTTGTCAGCTCATGGTAAATATTCTAAAATTGGCCAGATCCTAGGATATAAATCAAACCTCAGGAAAATTAAAAGAATAGAAATTAACCTTGTATCTTCTCAGACCACAAGGCAGTAAAGTTGAAACTCAACTCCAGCAAAAATGTTCATCCCCAAACAAAGGCATGGAAATTAAACAACCTTTAGGTTGAATGATAGTTGGGTTCAGGAAGAGATAAAAGAGGAAATTATTAAATTCCTCAAACATAACAACAACAAAGACACAAGTTACCAAAGCCTGTGCGATACTTCAAAAGAAGTCTTAAGAGGGAAATTTATCACATTAGATGCCTAAATACAAAAAATAGAAACAGAATGCATCAACAAACTCATGAATCATCTTGTAGAATTGGACAAAGAAGAATGATTTAATCCCAAACCAAGCAGAAGAAGGGAAATGACCCAAATTAAATCAGATTGAAGTATCACACAGGTTTTGGTCACTTGTGTTTTTGTTGTTGTTATGTTTGAGGAAATAACCAAAATTAAATCAGAGGTTAATGAAATTTAAAACAAAAAAATCATTGAGAAAATTAACAAAAGAAAAAGTTTTTCAAAAAAATAAAATCGATAAACTTTTGGCCAGATTAATTAGAAACAGAAAAGTAAAATCTCTAATCGCCTCAATCAGAAGTGATAAAGGGGAAATAACAGATGCCACAGAGATATAAGAGATCATCTCTGAGTACTATAAGAAACTCTATGCCCAGAAATTTGATGATGTGGAGAAAATGGATCAATACCTGAAATCACACCCTCTTCCCAGACTTAATCAAGAAGAAATAGACCCATTTCAAGAACTGAGATTGAAGAAACAATAAAAAAATCTCCTAACAAAAAAATGTCCTGGTCCAGATGGCTTCACACCAGAATTCTATCAAACCTTCAAATAAGAGCTTATATCCATACTGCAGAAATTATTCCCAAAAATTAAGAAGGAAGGAATCTTCCCCAACACATTCTATGAAGCAAACATCACCCTGATACCAAAACCAAGAAAAGACCCACCCAAAAAGGAGAATTTCAGACCAATTTCACTAATGAATATAGGTGCAAAAATTCTCAATAAAATTTTAACCAATATATTACAACTACACATTAAAAAAATTCTTCATCACAATCAAGTAGGATTCATCCCAGGGATGCAAGGGTGATTTCACATACACAAGTCCATAAATGTAATTCACCATATCAACAGAAGCAAAAACAAAGACCATATGATACTCTCAATAGATGCAGAGAAAGTATTTGATAAAATTCATCATCCTTTTCTAATTAGAACACTTAAGAATATAGGCGTAGGTGGCACATTTCTTAATCTGATCACAGCCCTCTCCAACAAACCCACAGCTAATATTTTACTGAATGGAATAAAAGTGAAAGCTTTTCCACTTAGAACTGGAACCAGACAAGGCTGTCCTCTAGCACCACTACTATTCAACATAGCGCTGGAAGTTTTAGCCAATACATTCAGGCAAGAGAAGGAAATAAAGGGCAACCACATGGGTACAGAGGAGATCAAACTCTCGCTCTTTGTCAACGCTATGATCTTATACTTAGAGAACCCCAAAGACTCAACCACAAGACTCTGGGACGTGATCAAAAATTACAGCTATGTCTCAGGACATAAAATCAATGTCCACAAAACAGTAGCCTTTGCATATACAAATATCAGCTAAGATGAGAAGCTAATCAAGGACACAATTCCCTTCACAGTAGCTTAAAAAAAATGAAATTCCTAGGAATATACATAACAAAAGAGGTGAAGGACCTCTACAAAGAAAATTATAAAACTGTACGAAAAAAATAGCAGAGGATATTAACAAATGGAAGAACATACCAGGCTCATTGCTGGTAAGAATCAACATTGTCAAAATGTCTATATTACTGACAGAAATCTACAGATTCAGTGCAATCCCCATTAAAATATCATCATCATACTTTGAAGATTTGGAAAAAAAATATTCTTCACTTTGTATGGAACCGGAAGAAACTCCATATAGCCAAGGCAATTCTTAGTAATAAAAACAAAGCCAGGGGTATCACCCTACCAGACTTTTGGCTATACTACAAGGTCATAGTGGTCAAAACAGCATGGTATTGGCACAAAAATAGAGACATTGACATTTGGAATCACATAGAAAACCACAAGATGAAACTGACATCTTATAGCCACCTGATCTTTGATAAACCAAACAAGAACATACACTGGGGAAAAGAATCCCTATTCAATAAATGGTGCTGGGAGAACTGGATAACCACATGTAAAAGACTGAAATTGGACCTGCACCTCTCACCACTTACAAAAATTGATTCAAGATGATAAAAGATTTAAATCTAAGGCATTAAACAGTAAAACTCTTTGAAGAAAGTGTGGAGAAAACACTTGAAGATATTGGCCTGGGGAAAGATTTTATGAAGAAGGCTTCCGTGGCAATTGCAACAACCACAAAAATAAACAAATGGGACTTAATTAAACTGAAAAGCTTCCGTACAGCTAAGCAAACAATAATGAAGGCAAACAGACAACCTTCAACATGGGAAAGGATATTTGCATATTATGAATTGAATAAAAGCTTGATAGCTAGGATCTATACAGAACTCTAATCAACAAAAAAGATCCAACAATCCCATATATCAATGGGCAAGAGAAATGAATAGAACTTTCTCTAAAGAAGACAGACGAATGGCTATCAAACATATGAAAAATGCTCATTGTCCCTAATCATCAGAGAAATGCAAATCAAAACCACCCTGAGATACCATCTAACTCCAGTGAGAATCGCCCACATCACAGACTCAAAGCTGAAGATGCTGGCATGGATGTGGAGAGAAGGGAACACTTTTACACTGCTGGTGGGACCACAGACTAATGCAACCTTTTCAGAAGGAAGTAGGAGAATCCTCAAAGAACTCAAATTAGACCTCCCATTTGATCCTGCAATCTCATTACGAGGCATCTACCCAGAAGAAAAAAAATTGTTTTTATCATAAGGACATTTGCAGTAGACTGTTTATCGTAGGTCCATTTATAATCGCCAAATTGTGGAAACAATCTAAATGCCCACCAACCCAGGAATGTATTAACAAGCTGTAGTATATGTGTACCATGGAATACTATTCAGCCATTAAAAAAGATGGAGACTTTGTATCTTTGTAGTAACTTGGATGGAGGTGGAACACATTGTTCGTAGTAAAGCATCACAAGAATGGAGAAGCAAGAATCCAACGTGCTCTATTTTAAAATGAAGGCAGGAGATGAGCTGGGGAGGGGGTGGGGGGGAAGGGGAATGAGGGAGTGGGGAGAGGGGAGGAAGGAGGGGGATGGGGGTCATGGTGTATGACACACCTCTTGGGGATGGGACACAATTATAAGAGGGACTTTAACAAATGGAATCAGTGTAACCTAATTCTTTGTACCCTCAATGAATCTCAAACAATAAAAAAAGGAAAAAAATAATAAGAAAGATGGGCCGTGAGACAAGGTGTCCTACCCAGAGCTGTTGATTCCATTCTTTTCTCAAAGGTTTTAATTACATGTTCACAGTTCTGAGTGGGTGGAAGATATTTTCTTTTCTAATCTTTCTTTTTTCTTGTCAAGTCCTCTTTCCTCTAAGTTATTAAGCCATGGGGAGTGGCTGGTATTAAAGGATGAGAATGAGAGGTGGGGATCACAGCAAGGCTCACGTCCCTTCTTTATGTTTTTTCTATTGCAAGCAGTGATTTGGGCTGTATTGTGGATAAAAGCTTATTAATTGTATTAACATTTGTATTATCAGAGATGACAGTGCCATGCTGAGATTCCTGCTGAATAGCCAAGTGGATTAGACTTAGAAAGAAATTGAGCCTCCTGGCTCGGCGCCTGTGGCTCAAGCAACTAAGGCGTCAGCCACATACACCTGAGCTGGCGGGTTCAAATCAAGCAGGGCCTGCCAAATAACAATGACATCTGCAACCAAAAAATAGCTTGGCATTGTGACAGGCGCCTGTAGTCCCAGCTACTTGGGAGGCCAAGGCAGGAGACTCACTTGAGCCCAGGAGTTGGAGGTTGCTGTGAGCTGTGATGCCACAGCACTCTACCCGGGGCGATAGCTTGAAGCTCTGTCTCAAAAACAAAAGAAAAGAAATAAATTGAGCCTACTTGTGTGCACGTGGGCAAGATTTGTCTGTCCCTCGATGGGTCAAGAGGCTGAAGTGTCAAGAATCCAAAGGCCTGGTTTCAACTTCATGCTTCATCACTTGGTAGCTGTGCGTCTCTATGCAAGTGAACTACATTGTTTGACTCATTAGTTTTGCAATGTGTGAAAGAGGACAACCCTCACCTCACGGCGTGGCTGGACCAGATGAGCTGGCCTGTGACTAGCTCCTGGTCCACGCTGGGTTCAGGCATAACGTCTGCAGAGTGAATATCATACTTCCCAGTGCGTCATTCTTTTCCTGAGGGATCCTTAGCTAGAGTTCTTTCCCTTCACTCATTTGTTCATTCAGTGGATGCTGTGTTTACTTAAGAAGGTTCAGAAACTGGTTTTCAAGGCACATTTTGAGAAATATATTTTTGGATTGGAAGAGACTGAGTTATTGAAATCATGGAAGAGGCCACATAGTACAGTTGATGTAACAAAAACAACTACCACTGCCTGTTAGACGAGCATCCCCAGTGCCAAGCACTGAGAAAATACCTTCCCAGATGGTCTCATTTGTTCCCAGGACGGCATCGGAGAGGATACTAAGGTCACAAGGTGATAGAATTAGTACTTTGAGGAACTAGGATTTTAAGCTAATTGGCGGGACTCCAAAGCCTGTGCTCTTTTTTTTTTTTTTTTTTTAGAGACAGAGTCTCACTGTACCGCCCTTGGGTAGAGTGCCGTGGCGTCACACGGCTCACAGCAACCTCTAACTCTTGGGCTTACGTGATTCTCTTGCCTCAGCCTCCCAAGCAGCTGGGACTACAGGCGCCCGCCACAACGCCCGGCTATTTTTTGTTGCAGTTTGGCCGGGGCTGGGTTTGAACCCGCCACCCTCGGCATATGGGGCTGGCGCCCTACTCACTGAGCCACAGGCACCGCCATGTGCTCTTAATATATAGTGTATGTAGACTTGTTCTGAGAACTAAATGATAGGACATCTGTAAATGCACTTTATAAACAGTAACAAAGCCCTGTGTATAAAAAGTCCCTTTGTTATCGTTATCAGGAGTGACTTAGCTGGTGGTGCCACAGGGTTCTCTGTGCTTCCGGAAGTAGCCGGATGCCTGCTCTCTGTGCATTATAATTTCTAATTGTTTAAAACAAATGTATTCAAGGGACGGATTTTTTTCACTACACCTGACCTTTCCAAATTAGATCTGTGGACAGGGTGGATGGATGGTGAGTGGATCTTCTGCATCCTTTTGGAGGGTGCCCACTCTGGGCTGGGTGGTTGTCTATAGCTGACCAGGTAACAGGGGGCTGGACGTGCTTGTTCTGAGCCTGGGAAGGAGCAGCTCTCTTATAATCACCCTGATTCAGAATCCTCCTGAACCAGAGCACAGCAGCATTAGGAAAATCAGGTGCTGGAAACTGCCATGTTTTCATTTTAGAGAGGAGGGAAAAACATCCCAAATGTAAATTCTGTTTCCCTGTGCCCACGCACTACCCCACCCCCGGCCAACATGTCATTGACATTCAACTTAAAATGCATTTTCATTTTACATAATGAACTAATCACGCCAGATTTTTTCCCCCTAATTTATGTCTTCAGGACATAGGGAATATCTGTCATCTTAGAAAATGTTTTGTTTTGTTCTATCATCCAGTAAGCTTATTACAACTTCAGATTGTGTGTGTGTGTGTGTGTGTTTATACAGACAATGTATCACATTAAACCAGAAAAATCATCTTCTAAATTATTCCTTTGCATGGAACAAATTGACTCGGTTCCTTATGCCTGCTGGTGCCTTATGCCTACGTTGGTGCTAGAATATCTTCAGAGTAGTTTATGCCCTTGATAGGTCAATCAGAGGGTAGCTGAAACTGGAGAAGTCATATGCCATGGTGCCAGCGGAAATGAAAATTATACCACTCATACTAACGAGTGCATTTCCAAAGGGACTATTTAGTGGTATTAGAAGTCTCTAAGCAGATGCCTCTGAACTTAAAATACACTTAATTCCTGAGGATTGTCTTGTAATTAATTTACCCAGATAGGCTTGGCGAGGAGAATGCAGGGCTAAACATCATGTTGCTCAGCAGTTTCCAAACTTCAGGGAACACTAAGGTAAATAATTTGATTTTTTAAACTTCTAAATTCATGTCCTGTATAACTGAGAATTGGGAAGAGCATACAGTAAGGAAAAGAACGGTCCAATTTTGTAATCTAATCTCCTAAAAAAGAAAACAACCCCAAACCCAGCTCCTATAACAGGGACACTCCACGTAGCCGACATCAGCAGAATATTAGTAATATTTTACATACAGCTTTTATTTGTACTAACGTGCCCATTTATAAACGTTCAGTTGGACTGAGGTGCTTACTTCGGTCACACCCACAGTATCACTAAACAGCCACACGCAGCCCTAACAGGCCTCCCATCAGCACAGCTTATAGATCATCAAGAATAGCCACATCTTAGGCAGTGCCTGTGGCTCAGAGGAGTAAGGCACCGGCCCCATATGCCGGAGGTGGTGGGTTCAAACCCAGCCCTGGACAAAAACCGCAAAAAAAAAAAAAAAAAAAAGAATAGCCACATCTCACCACTGCTGACAGCTGTATTTTCCTAGTATTAAGGAATGTCGTTTTAAAAGTGCTCGGATTTGGGCAGTGCCTGTGGCTCAATGGAGTGAGTGCCGGCCCCATATGCTGGAGGCGCAGGTTCAAACCCAGCCCTGGCCAAAAACTGCAAAAAAATAAAATAAAATAAAAGTGCTCAGATTTTGTAAGGCTTTGGTGCAAATGTGATAAAATAGTTCTGTCTCTGGAGGTAAAAAGTATCACGGTATGATATAAAGTTGCTGCATGCCATGAGAGAGCTATAGCCTTCCTTATTCGCCATACAATTTCATTGCAGGTCTTAATCTCTGTGACACCGCACCACGCAACTTTTGCACAACAGGTGACCATGAAAGGCTTAAGGAATGTGTCAAGGTCACACAGCTGACAAGGAATGAACCAGAGGGGACACTCGTGGGTATCTTTAATAAATCCATGTTCATGCTGAGATGTTACACCTCAGAATAGGCACTGGGGAGACTGAGATTCATGATGACTACCTCTGCTCTCCAAAACATCATGCTCTACTTGAGGACGAGGAGGGGCAGAGACCATCCTCAAATAAGCCAGGCCATGACAAATTCCATCATTGTGTATAAAAGAGACATTGGAGAGACGCAAAGACTGTGCAGTTAGTGACGGGGGACGGAGGTCATAGAGGAGGTGACTTTTAAACTGGGCCTGGAAGGACAAATGAGATTTCAACAGATAAAGAAGGATTTTCATGCAGCGGTTCTCAACTTGTGGGTTGTGACCCCTTTGGACTGTATTAAAGGTTCATGGCATTAGGAAGGTTGAGAACCACCGAGGGAGTTTACTATGCAAAGGTATGAAGGCTCCGGGTACTGGAATGACGCTGAGGAATCTTAGGCTCCCACATGCTCCCCACCCCACAGTTACTGCATGTGTAGCCTGGGCTAGCTGGCCACCCCCGACCCCACCGGCGAGGACATAGGATGACCATGGAGGTCAGATGAGTGCAGGTGGCCTGCACCTGGCTCCATCCACCTCAGCTCCTGCTTCAGAACAGTGTCTTTGCTCAGGTGGATCCATGCCCTGCTCCCTTCCCAGCCTCACCCATCTTCTCACCCACTTACTCCCCCTCTTTAGGGTGCAGCCTACCTTTCTTGTGCTTTCCAAGTTGAGGTAGAGGCCTACCTTTCCTTTAGGTAGAGGCCTGCCTTTCCCCAAATGGTGCCACTCAGCTTCCCTGTGTGGGCAAGTCCCCAGGGCACTCTGTTAGCATGAAGGTCTTGAGTTGGGTCTGGAGTGAGGCTGGGCTTCCAACAAGCTTCTATGATGCTGCTGGTCCCAGGACCACACTGGGGGTTGTATAGCAAGATCACAGTGACTCCCAGAGTGGCGCCTGGGTCTCTAACAGGCTTCCGGCAAAGCCACTTCTGCTGGCCCATGGACCAGACTCTGACAGGTGAGGGTCTGCTCTAAAGCAACACATAAATGTACACTTTTTAAAGGCCTTCAATGAGCACAGCCTTTCTTCTCATTTCTTCTCCATGCAGGGATCCAGGTGTTCCAGCCAAATTGGACTCATCTGCTTTTGCCTGGACAGACTCTCTGCCTGGCTGGGAACTTTCCCTGAACCCCCTTCCCTGCAGTCCACAGTCACAGGACCCTGTTCCTGCCTTCCTTATAGCACCCCCTGTGCTGCCCTGATGCATGGGTTCACGTGTCTCTCCAGACTATTTGTCTGAAGCCATAGTACCTACTTTAATGAGGACCGCATTGCATTGTTAATATCAGTGGGGTGCTGAGAAGGTGGGGCGAAGTGAACAGTCACTGTGTTCATTCCCTAGAGCTGCCTTAACCAAAGACAATGAACTGGGTGGTTTAAAATAATAGAATTCCATCATCTCATGGCTCTGGAGCCTAGAAGTTGGAAACCAAGGTGTCAGTAGGGCTTGGTCCGTAGGGAGGGACTGAGGGAGTCTGTTCACGCCTGTCCCTGCTGCAGGTGGTTGCTGGCCATCTTCAGCGTTCCTTGGCTTTTAAATACATCAGTTCAGTCTCTGGCCCTGCTCTGACATGGCGTGCTGTCCTCCACTGTGTCTGTCTCTGTTGCTTTCCTTCTTTGTTTGGAGAAATAAGACATCATTAAGAAAATAAAGACACCAGCTGTTAGATTGGGGCTGTTTAACTTCATGGAGTGGGTGTGTACAGACCTAGATGGTATAGCCTACTGCAGGCATGGGCTGTGTGGGGACAGCCTACTGCTCCCAGGCACACACCTGGGCTATGTCATAAGGTCTACTGCTCCCAGGCACACACCTGGGCTATGTCATAAGGCCTAGTGCTCCCAAGAACACACCTGGGCTACATCATAAGGCCTACTTCTCCCAGGAACACACCTGTGCTATGTGGGATGGCCTACTGCTCCCAGGCACACACCTGGGCTATGTCATAAGGCCTACTGCTCCCAGGCACACACCTGGGCTATGTTGGATGGCCTTCTGCTCCCAGGCACACACCTGGGCTATGTCATAAGGCCTACTGCTCCCAGGCACACACCTGGGCTATGTCATAAGGCCTACTGCTCCCAGGCACACACCTGGGCTATGTGGGATGGCCTACTGCTCCCAGGCACACACCTGGGCTATGTCATAAGGCCTACTGCTCCCAAGAACACACCTGGGCTATGTCATAAGGCCTACTTCTCCCAGGAACACACCTGGGCTATGTGGGATGGCCTACTGCTCCCAGGCACACACCTGGGCTATGTCATAAGGCCTACTTCTCCCAGGCACAGATCTGGGTTATGTTATAAGGACTAGTGCTCCAAGGCACACACCTGGGCTATGCCATAAGGCCTACTTCTCCCAGGCACACACCTGCGCTATGTGGGATGGTCTACTGCTCCCAGCACACATCTACAGCCTGGTACTGCACTAAATACTGTGGGCAATTTAAACCAATGGTGAGTATTTTCTGAACACATCTATACATAGAAAACGTAAATAAAATATGATATAGAAGATACAAAATGGTTGGGGTGGCGCTGTGGCTCAGTGGGTAGGGTGCTGGCCCCATATACTGAGGGTGGTGGGTTCAAACCCAGCCCCGGCCAAATTACAACAACAACAACAACAACAAAAATAGCCAGGTGTTGTGGCAGGTGCCTGTAGTCCCAACTACTCGGGAGGCTGAGGCAGGAGAATCGCCTAAGCCCAGGAGTAGGAGGTTGCTATGAGCTGTGTGACGCCCTGCACTCTACCGAGGGGGATAAAGTGAGACTTTGTCTCTATAAATAAAAGAAAAAGAAGAAGAAGAAGATGCAAAATGGTAGACCTGTGCGGGGCAGCTTCCGGGTCGTCTATGGGACTGCTGCTGTGCGCACACTCCAGTGTTACCAAAATGTTATTACCTGGAGCATGGCCGGTGCCTTAACAGTCAGTGTTTTAAGAGGGTGATCCTTATTTCATTGTATGAAAAGTTTAGGCTCTTCTAAACTGTGGAACTATTTCTAACACTGTTTTAAATTCTAGTTTGCTTCTTAAAAAGGTTTCATTAAATAGTAGAAGGAAAATGGTGTCCTACTGAAATAAAGTGTGACGGAACACCTTTATGTAATAATAACTATGTTGTTGTAACATAGCAGTGTTATATATATATATATATATTTTTTTTTTTTGTAGAGACAAGAGTCTCACTTTATGGCCCTTGGTAGAGTGCCGTGGCCTCACACAGCTCACAGCAACCTCCAACTCCTGGGCTTAAGCGATTCTCTTGCCTCAGCCTCCCAAGTAGCTGGGACTACAGGCGCCCGCCACAACGCCCGGCTATTTTTTTGGTTGCAGTTTGGCCAGGGCCGGGTTTGAACCTGCCACCCTCGGTATATGGGGCCGGCACCCTACCGACTGAGCCACAGGCGCCACCCAGCAGTGTTATATTTTGAAGTCACCTTTAGAAAGCACAAAATAGAAATAGACTTATTCTCCTCAGGAAAGCTGAAAGTTTACTGGTTCAAAATGATGTTGTAATTTCTTTATAAACACGGTTTGCCTGCCATCATTTGGAAAGTGAAAAAGAACTATTCATTTATTTGCTCGACCAACATTTTCCCAAATCTCTGACTGTGTATCAGTTTCCTTCCCACGTGCCTGGGGTTTCCGTGTTTCTGATTTACACACAGTCACGTGATGGTCCGCAGATGTGCCAAGTGAACAAAATCCTTGTCCTGAGAAATGTCCTGAGAAAGTCAGACCTCAAAGAAACTGTCACTTTCAAAAAATATCATAATATTTCCAGTCCTTATTTTTTCTTCTTTTGACCTTCCATGACAGCTCAGGTATGGCAGAATAATCAGAAAGTCTGAGGACATTTACAATTAGCAGCTCATCATGCCGATGACAAACTCTGGACATTCTACACTATGTGGGGTCAACAATTTATGTCTCAACTTTAAATGCCTCTAGGTTCGTGTGAATGGCTATTATGGCCGTGTGTCTCAGGAGATGGATATCATAAAAATATTTTTGTTAACATGTTCAAAGTAACTTTTAAATTATAAATTTGTAAGCTTGTGCAATAGATTTTATTCCATCTTGGCATAAACATATAGCCAAACAAGCGAGCCGAGTTCTACTCCTTTCCTGCCTCCAGAGTGCCCCATGTGTGGGAATCTGTCCACATGATTGGACGTTGTGGAAAAGCCCAGAGCCAGGTTGGGGCCTAGCCCAGGCTTTGTGACCTTAGACCAAACCCTTACATTCTCTAGATTTGCTCTAAGGGAAATTGCTCTGGTTGCATTCACATATATTAATATTCATAGAAAGAGAACTTCTCTTTCCGACTCATATAGATTTGTTAAATTATTTCATTTTCTGTTCTTTGAATTTCTTTTTACATACAAATATG
Source organism: Nycticebus coucang (assembly GCF_027406575.1). NCBI lineage: Eukaryota > Metazoa > Chordata > Mammalia > Primates > Lorisidae > Nycticebus > Nycticebus coucang. The sequence continues at coordinate 60,299,406 of NC_069801.1, read as the reverse complement.
ATGGACTTGATGTGATTAGGAAAGGTCTACAGAATCTTGCTTAATTGCCTGTTTGGGGACAGAATCATAGAGCAGTTCATTATTTTCTTGGATAGACTGTGTTTTGGAATAGGCACTTTGGTCTGAGTAGTTTTTCTTCCATCCGCTCCTCCAAGAGGAAAAAAGGGTCAGACACAGTCACCTTTCACTTTATGGGGCTGAGTGTTGCCAAGCTCAGATCAGTACCTGTTTTAGTGTACGTATAAATTATTTCAGTTAACCTTGGGCTTTCTCGATGTCTTCAAGATTAAATTGTGAGTAAATGAGTTAAAATTCATAACCATTTTTATTATTTTTATTATCATGCGAAGCCCAGAACAAGAACACTTCGTCTCTGAACCCCATTGCCTGGCACAGGTGCCTGGGGTGTGAGAGGCCAGCATGGAATGAAACAGGTGCATTTCCTCTGATTTCCAGGACAGGCATTCCTTATTTTATTGTTTTTAGCTTTACTGCACTTTGCAGATACTGATTTTTCTACGAATTGAAGGTTTGTGGCTATCCACCTTGAGCAAGTCTACCATACTGTTTTTCCAACAGCACGTGCTCACTTCATGTCCCTGTGCCACATTTTGGTAATTCTCACAATATTCCACATTTTGATTATGTATGGTGGTCTGTGATCAGTGATCTTTGATGCTACTACTGTAATTGTTTCGGGGAGCCACAAATCTTGCCCGTATAAGATGAAGAACTTAGTTTACTGAGCTGGTCCATTGACTGGCTATTCTCCCATCTCTCTCCCTCTCCTCAGGCCTCCCTATTCCCTGGCACATGACAAAACTGAAGTTAGGTGAATTAATAGCCCTAGAAGTGTTTGAGTGAAAGCAAGAGTCACATGTCTTCTACTTTTAAATCTCTCCTACTTTTAAATCAAAAGCTAGAAAGGCTTAAGCTTAGTGAGAAAGGCATGTCGAATGCCAAGGCAGCCCAAAGCCAGGCCTGTTACACCCGTCAGCCAAGCTGTGAATGCGAACAGAAAGTTTTAAAGGGAAATTAAAAGTGCCACTCCAGGGAACACACAAATGGTAAGAAGGCAAAACAGCCTGAATGCTGACATGGAGAAAGTTTGAGAGGTCTACATAAAACATCAAAGCAGCCACAACATTCCCTTAAACCAAAGCCCAATCCAGAACAAGGATTCTATCCGATGAAAGCCGAGAGAGGCAAGGAAGCTATAGAAACCACCAGAAACTGGTTGATGAAGTTTAAGAAAAGAAGCCATCTCTGTTACACAAAAGTGCAAGGTGAAACCATAGGTCCTATTACAGGAGCTCCAGCAAGTTATCCAGAAGACCGAGCTAAAATATTCAGTGAAGGAGGCTGTACCGAACAGCAGAATTTCAATGGAGACAAAACAGCCTTCTACTGGAAAGAGATGGCACCCAGAACTTTCATAGCTAGAGAGAAGAAGTCAAGTCAATTCCTGGCTTAAAAGCCTGAAAGGACAGCCTGACTCTCTTAAGTTGTCCTTTAGCCAATGCAGCTGGTGACTCTAAGTTGGATCCAATTCTTTACCAGTCCCAAATCTTAGGGCCCTTAAGGATTATGCTAAATATATTCTGTCTGTGCTCTAGAGTGGACCAACCAAGTCTGGATGACAGCACATCTGATTATAGTGTAGTTTACTGAGTATTTTAAGCCTGATGTTGAGACCTACTGCTCAGAAACAAAGATGCCTTTTAAAAGATTACTGCTCACCGACCTGGTCACCCAATGTGACTCTGGATATTGTTTTCATGCCTCTCACACAACATTCATTCTGCAGCCCATGGGTCAAAGAGTGATTTTGACTTTTAAGTCTTCTGATGGAAGGAATACATTTCATAAGGTTATAGCTTCCACAGATGGATCTGGGCAAAGTAAACCAAAAACCTTCTGGAAAGGATGAATGCATCATTCCAGATGTCATTAAGAACATTTGTAATTCATAGAAGGAGGTCAAATGTTGACATTAACAGGAGTTTGGAAGAAATTAGTTCCAACTCTCAGTGATGACTTTGAGGGGTTCAAGACTTCAGTGGAGGAAGTGACTGCAGATGCGATGGACACGGCAAGAGAATGAAAATTAGAGGTGGGACCTGAGAGACGGCTGCACTGCTGCAACCTTATAATGAAACTTGAAGGGACGAGGAATTGCTTCTTAGTCGAGCAAAGAAAGTGGTTTCTCAAGATGGAATTTACTTCCGGTGAAGATGCTGTGAATATTGTTGGAAAGATAGCAAAAGATTTATAATATTACATAAACTTGGTTGATAAATCAGCAGTAGGGTTTGAGAGTATTGACTTCAATTTTGAAAGGAATTCTACTGTGGGTAAAAATGCTATCAAATAGCATCACATGCTACAAAGGAATCTTTTATGAAAAAAGGAGTCAAATTATGAGGCCAACTTCATCCTCTTATTGTAAGAAATTGCCACAGCCACCCCAACCTTCAGCAACCTCCAGCCTGATGAGCCAGCAGCCATCAACAGTGGGGCAGAAAGACTTGCTGAAGGCTCAGATACTTGTTAGCATTCTTCAGCAATCAAGAGTTTTTAAAGAAAGCTCTGTATATACATTTTTAGACATGATGCTATTGCACATTTAATAGACTATAGTGTAGTATAAACATAACTTTTATATGCACCAGAAAACCAAAACATTCTTGGGACACATTTTCTTGCAGTATTTGCTTTATTGAGATGGTCTGAAACCAAACCTGCAATATCTTCCAGATATGCTTGTATAGTCCTAGTTTACCTTGAAGCAGATATGTGTCCTTGACATGTTGGTATAGATGGAAATCCTGTGATGATAATTTAACTAGGCTAGCTAGTCGAGGCAAGTTTGCAGCCCCTCTGGGGGTTCAGTCACTCAGTTATGTGCCTGTTTAATAATCTTAGACCTACCTCTAGGACAAGCACCTGCTAAGTCAGCCCCATTTCTTCATCCGGACATGAAGGTTTAATTCTGATGGCTCCTGGGGTTCTTTCACTGTCAAAATTCTTTGATCAGAATTTAACTTTTCATGTAGTAGCCTGTGTTAAATTATACGCTTTCTGTAATTCTTATCACAGTTTGAAAGAAATTTGATTCCCAAGATTTTCAAGGTCACGTTTTTTGTTTGTTTTGGTTTGATTTTTTTTTTTTTTTTTTTTTTTGAGACAGAGTCTCACTAAGTTGCCCTCAGTAGTGCTGTGGCATCACAGCTCACAGCGACCTCCAACTCTTGGGCTTAAGTGATTCTCTTGCCTCAGCCTCCCAAGTAGCTGGGACAGGCGCCTGCCACAACACGCAGCTATTTTTCAGTTGCAGTTGTCATTGTTGTTTAGCAGGCCCGGGCCGGGCTCGAACCCATCAGCTTTGGTGTATGTGGCCGGCATCCTACGCAGTGAGCTATGGGTGCTGAGCCCAAGCTCATGTTTTGAGGAAATTATATAAAAGTGACGTGAGAACATATTTTGGAGCTGGACAGGTCTAAGTTCAAAGCCTGGTGCTGGCATTTATGGAAAGCAAGTTGCCATCTGTACTGCTCGCAAACTCACTTTTCTCATGGTAAGTGGCGATGCCCCATTCACCCATGTCCACTTTACAGAGCTGTTGTCGGGGTTAAATGAGGTATTGTGCATAAGCAGTCAGAGCAGTGACCGCAGAGGTGACCATTTTTCTTACTGTGAATGCACTGGGCTATCACTCAATCCCAGTATAGCATAACTAAAGAAAAATACTATACATCCATTTGTTTAATTTCAGAATGACAGTAATACCTTTAGGTAAAGACTAAATAACTTTACTTTTTAAAACTATACTTCAGATTCCTGAGAACTCTCTCATCTGGATAGCAAAATATCCCTGGAGTTGGGAACAGCAGCTACGTGTCACAGTGGCGCTGGTGCTGATAAATCACCCCTCGCTGTTGCACTCTTCAAATTAGCAAATGAAAGAGTGTCATTTGGCAATGGTGCGATATTTATAAATTAAATTTATTGACGGTCTTGCTTATTATTTTAATCTTCCTCTCTAGGTATTTTGTAAGAAAATATAAGTCTTGTGTTTACTTCTGTTTGTTAATGCTTTGATAAATCAGACATTTTTAGTATTCTATCAGTGGCTAAAGTCTAATTGCCTTATTGTATTCTGATTTATTCCTCTCCTTACTTTCTTTACACCTGTAGCCCAACAAATGAGTCTCTGAAGAGATATATGTTATGATACAGTGTCAGTGAAATTAATCCTGATCAATTTTAAAGTTCACATTTTTATTTGATGACTTTCAGGGGAATCACTAAAACTGGGATTGACTTGGTCTCTTTCTTTGTTGGTTAAATATTGTTGTTTGAAAGCAGCGGCGTTGGGGAGAAGACAAGGGCCCTTCTTGTGCTCTTGAGTCTGTTCCATTTCTGAAGAAAGCCGTAGCGATTCCTCTTGTCTACTTATAAAAATGAGAGTAATTGGTCAAAGAGACCACACTGGCTCTGACAGGCTGGCACCTTGGGCATCTCCAGAGGCAAGAGCCTAATTCTATCAGAAGTGAGAGACTATTGAGCTCTGTTGAAGACCTGCCCCTCATCCTTTGGGTTTCTCCAAGCATTTTTATTTTTCACAGTAATAAAATTGTCATCTCATGTCTGTGTGGTGTTTCACCGCCAACATCTCATCTGATCCTCGGATTACTTGGAGGGTAATTCCGACTGTTACATGTTCCTCATTTGGAAAATAAGAGTTTGCATCCAAATAAAGTAGAATATTGGAACTGCATAATGTTTAATAATAAAGGTAATTAAAAATGAAATTCTGGGTAATATTTAGTGCTCACTTTTTAATGCAAGGGCATTTAAAACTCCTTATATAATTTTTCAAGTTTTAATACGAAATGGCACAGACTATAGTTTATTGTGCACAATAAATTGTCTAGGAATGGAATTTATTTTTTCTTCCACAATTGAATCTTGCCAGGATTCCTACACTATTAATATAAAATATTTTTTGTGTAGTGTCTTTATACTCTTGATATGATTTTCATCCTTGCATGAATTACTCACGTACGTCTCATTTTGGCAATGACATTTTTATTTGTTCTGAATTCATTTGTGTAAAATAATTTCCCCCAAAAGGCAATGGAGTTTGAATGTTTCCAGAAAAATCTAGAACACTGTATAGGAAAGCATTACATCCAATATATATTTTTGCTTGACATTGCAAAAGTATACTTAAGTACATTTTAAAAAATTCATCATTTGCATTTTAAACTCTATCTCATATTCAGCATAAATACTGAAAATAAACACCATTATATAATGAAACAGAAATTTAAAAAGGATATTTCTAAAATCATATCAATTTGCTAATAACCAGCATTTAATACTTGTAAAACATTTTGTCATTTATAGGCAAAAAAAAAATTTTAAAGCACATCTATTTAAATTTCTGTACTTTCAAATTCAAGGAGCTAGATAAATAAATGTTTGAATTACCACTGTCAGAATATACTAATTATGTAGAACTCTCCTTTTTCTGCAAATATCCACTCCAGCACAACTACCAAAATCAAATCTGGAGGGAACTCTGGCTAACTTTAAAATCACACTGTCCATTGTTTAGCTCATTGTTCTTGGAACAAACCGATTTTTTTTTTTTTGCCTTTTTTTTTTATTGTTAATGTCAAACAAACATTTATTCCAGGTGCAGAGCCTCAGGATATGTCAGTGAAAACAGTGGCTGGGCTGTTCTCCCACTTACTGGCCACTAAGTGGGTGGGAAAAGGGTGTTGTGACCCTCTTACCCTTCCCACCAGTCTCCCTAACAGCTTTGGCCTTCGGGTCAGCTCAATTTCCCCTCCACTGAGTGGCCATTACTGTGCCTGCGCGGTGATAAATGCTTTTTGCAGAGACTGCACTGCCGGAGTAGAGCCAGGGAAGGCTGCCACCGGCGAGCCACCGTGCGGCCTGGTTACCTAGCAACGTGCCTGGCCTCACCAAAATGAATAGACCCACAAACAAAAATGAAAAGGAGATAAAACGAGTCAAAGTACCAGGGGCGAGGAGGTTAATATTCCTCTGTCGAATAACTTCGTTTTGGAGGATTGCATTTTAACCTTTTTTTCACAGCCGAAGGTGGAGGCATGGATTGGAAATTAAATCAGGCTACACTGGTATTTTTAAAAAATGTTTTCTTTTATGCAGAATTTGCTTTCTCTCTCTATCCACAATTTTCTAACTCTTTCTTAAAGTGGAAGAAGTAGCAACATTCAAGGGGACCCCAAGATGAATGTGTATTTGACTTCTTCTGTGTCAACTTGCTGTGTGACTTTGGACAAATGGCTTGGGTTCTCTGTCGCCCAGCTGCCCTGTCCATCAAGAGGATGGCGGAGGTAATGGATTCAACATGATGACAGAGTGGGGAGTCACGTTTTATGCCAGGGAGACATTTACTCTCATTTCCTTAAACTTGAGCATAACCAACTCTTTGTTTACAACTAAATTAAGACGCTACCTTAATTAGTAAAAATTGTGCTCAATTAAATAAAGGCTTTTAGTTTTGAGGTTCGGGGGGGTTTCAAATTATTAGGCCACTTTGATGTTGTGTGTTTATGTGCGTGTATGATTTTGAGCATCTTCTATGCATCAGTGTAGAAGGCCCTTAAAAAATACATACTACAGAGGGCAGCACCTATGGCTCAAAGGAGTGGGGTTGCTGGCCCCATGTACCAGAGGTGTGGGTTCAAGCCTGGCCCTCACCAAAAACTGCAAAAAAAAAATACATACTACTATTTGTTAGGTAAAAATAAACACAAGTCCAAATTCATTCGATAATGTAATTTGACAATTTTTTTAGTACCTACCAATTCAAGGTATCTTGTTACTTCCTATTGAGGAGGAAGAAATATAATTGCAAAAATATGAAGGCATTGTTCTTAAGTTTTTCAAATCCCCCTCTTGGTGTCTCCCATCACTCAGGCACCACCTCTCATCTGGGTACTCGTTCAGCCTCCTGACTTCCCACTTCAAAGCTTTTCCCCTGCCGTACGCTCTCTGCCAAAGTTAGCTGTGTACTTATCTTAAGTCCTTTATTTAAAATCATGGTTTGGGGCAGTGCCTGTGGCTCAAAAGAGTAAGGCACCAGCCCCATATGCTGAAGGTGACAGGTTCAAACCCAGCCCCGGCACCCCCCCCCCAAAAAAAAAAATCATGGTTTGGACACTTATTGGTCAAACTCCTTATCATAACTCATAAAGCCCCCCACCCAATCTGTCCCACCTCTGCCCACCCTGTGTCACAAGGCCTGTGCTCAGCACAATTAAAGGTCTCCAGGCCCCCAGGTCCATCATACTTGAGAGCTCCTTCCCGCTTTGGCACACACTGTTCTTTGCATCTAGAACTGCCTTCCTTGTTCCACTCTTCCATTCGGAAAATTCCTCCTCCTTTTTAAAGATTCGGGTCCCATGTATCATCTCTGTGTTAGAGCTCTCGGTCCTGCCAACGTGCCATAACGGCCCTTTCTACAGAGGTCACCGTCTCACCTTGAACAAGTACCTTACCTTGTCTGTTCTCACCTGTGACATGGTGTTAACAGAACTTATTTCATAGAGATTTTGGAGGGGTGATGGATTAATAACATAGAAAATGCTTAAAACCAAGTATGGCAGTGTTGTGAATGCCCAGTTAATATTAGCTATTATTGCTTTTACAGAATGTCACATACAGCATTTGTGCCATGACCACTATTCATACATCTGCCTCACCACCTGGATGATAAGATTCTTGAGGGCAAGGCACATGCTTTAATTAGCTTTGCATTCCTTGTGCTGGACATATGTAATAGACGGTACCCACTAAAGGTTTGCTATAATAATGAGTAAACGCAGGATGTTCCTAGGGCTGTTTGGGTTGATGAGGTATTTGGTTCCCCTACGGTTTTATATCCCTTCTCCTTAAACCAAACTTTTCACACTTAATAAACTTTCCCCACGAGGTCTTTGATTCCAGGACGCTCACTAATACTTTTCTATTGAAAAGCCATCATAAACTCCCTGTTAGGATATGAGCTGAACTTGAACACTCGAGTTCCGGAGTCTCCCAGAAAACCCCTGTAAAGCGACTGTGCTGTGCTTTCTTTCATGGCTGTTAGACTTAGCGTCACTGTAGATTGCCTGTAAACTTTACAGGGTTCAGTTTTGAAGCCAGCACTCTTGACTTCTTACTTCTCTCTTGTGTTATGAGAAATAGAATCAATATTATATTTTAAAATAGAAAGAATATGCTTATCGATCTGCTATAAAAACTCACGTTGAGCAGTCATTATTTTTAAAAGTAGTCACAGTTTCTAGGCTGACCACAGAGTAAAACTGGAGGAAGATGCGGACCCCACATTACACTGATAGGTGTGTGGCATTAAAAAGAGGTCAGGTGAGGAAAGAGCAGAGCGTGGGTCTGAATGTTGTTTCCAAACAAAGATAAATCACTTCCCAGGGGATACTCAATAGAAGATGAAACTTTTTGATAAACCTAAGAGCCTGACAAATCTGTTTTTATTTTCTTTTATCTTCAAGAGAGGCAGAAAAGAAAAAAAAAAAAGAGAGAGTTAGGCATAGTTGTGGAAAGAGTACAGGCTTTGGAGACAAACAACCCAGAAACCAGCTTTGTTTTGCCAAATAATATGATGGGTTAAACTGGCCAAGGCGCCTAAGCTTTCTGGCCCTTGGTTTTCTTATCTGTAAAATGGGAATCTTCCCTGCAGAACTTTTTAATTCCCCTGCAGGGGATTAAGTGAGACACCATATATAAAACACCAAGCATAAGGAGAACAGTTGCTCAGTAATTATTAGCTCCCCCTCAAATTTCTCCTTTTGTTCTTTCTGGTCCAGGCACACCATCCTCACTCCATCCCTGAGGATTTCCTTCACTGTTACCAGTATACTGGCCTTCAAGGATAAGACTGTTCTTTAAAGCTCTGACCCCTAAATAATCCTTTGCCGTCAGCTTCCTTGGGATGCTCTGGAATATCAAAAAGACTAGGGGACTATATTGCAGGGTACAGAGGGAGGAGAGTACCAGAAATTTATAATAGTTGGCCCACAAAGCAGGGGGGGGTAACTTGGGACTTGCACCCAGGCCATTTGACCCTCATGCCTGAGCTTTTAGCCACTGTTGTATATCGGCCCACAGAGAGGGGCCAGCCAAGTGGCACTGGAGAGGACACTGGCCTGTGCCCAGCCAGGTGAAGCTTGAATCCCACAAACACAGACTCTCGCTGAAGCTTTCCCTGGACCTCACTGCACGCGTGTGGTGGAGCAGTGCCAGTGTGGCCTGGTCCTCACCTTCCTGGAGCTCACAGTCCACTTAATGTCACCAACCGGTAGTGTCTTTATTCACAAAATGGGGATCATAGTCCCTTTTCACTGTTTATGGAGCAATATGGAATAATCTTAAGCATTACTGACTACTTCCTGTCTTATTTCAGGCTTCTGGTCACTTTGGTCTTACTTAGCAGTTGCACATGCCGCCAGAGGCCACTCGCAGCCTGTCTGGTGCCACGCATCTGTCCCTGGCACCCTGCCAGTGGATGAGAAGCAGCTGGCGGGCAGCTTCCGTGGATTGTGAGCCTCCCTGTCTCCGGGTCCGTTCCTTGATCCCTGCCTCACTCTCAGCTGCCCGAGTAACCAGCACACAGAAGCAGGAGAGTTGGGAAGCAGGACAAGGATGCCCGCAGTCAGTGCCTACGTTCACCAGGTCTCCCCGAAATCAGGTTTCCCAGCCTTCGATAGTTAAGAAGACTTTGTCCTTAGACTTGTGAGTTTTAAGTGGCTTTCGTTTCTCTCCCCTTGTCAGTTGATGCTCTTTAATTTGTTCCCTTGCCCCTCACGTTTTCCCCTCATAGGAGCACCCAGACCCAGGGTAACAAAGGGCCTCAGAGGCGTGTGAGGTTGTGGTTCCCTGGAAGGGCTTGGGTGCAGCTGCTCTCCCAACGGTGACTTGAGCGAAGCTCGGAGGGTTTATAGCTCACCAGGGCCTTGACGGAATCTGGTCTGGCACTCAGGGTCTCACCGTTCCAGATGCCCATATGTTCTCTGGAGAAAAACAACTTCAGAATCGCTTGTTCTCTGTTTCACTGCTGCTGTACGTCCTAGGCCCGGAGACACTGTCCACAGGTAAGTGTGAAAAATGTCTTTGCTGCTTAGAATAACTTGCATACGGGATGGTTTTGCGCCAAGAAATTATCCTTCATTGACCCTAATTGATTATTTCACAAGATTTCTGGGAACTAAATCAGTTCCTGCAAAAATAAAGTATGGACAAGGACAGCTCCAGACTTGGAAACTGTGCCCACTGTGCCACTATTTGTTGAAGGAGTTGATCATTCTTTCCTCACTCAGTATTTAGGATAGGGCTGGGTACTATTTAAGAGCTGGGCATTATTCGGAGAGCTCTACAAGGATTAGCTCATGTATTCCTCGTTACGACCTTATAAGACAGGAGCCATCATCCCCATTTTACAGATGAGGACTGGAGGCACAGGACACAGGCAGTCAGCACTCTGACCCTCTGCACTGCTCGGCTCCAAGGACAGTGGCAGAAACAAATACATTGCAACATTGGAATTACTGTGTCACCTTCCTGGAGTCCTATTTCTTGAAAGTGTAGGGTATGTTGAGTAATATTTTATTGGTGAGGTTGTTCATGTATACTTTTCCACAAAAAGCTCCAATATCATCACTGCCACTTTTAAACAGGAAGAGAACCAAAGGGACTTCTAAAAATATGAGAAAGGCTGGAGGAGACTGGTCGTGCTCACTCTGGAGAGTCAAAGGAAGAGGGCTCAGTGCTGTGTGTGAGGTGACACAGAAGCCACATGCATTGGCACCGAACGTCACTCACAGGCAGCATCTGCTATGGTCACAACCTTCAGAAAGCAACTACGGATTAGCAAGTTTGGTGGTTGAGCCCCCAACACCTGCAAGTGAGAAAACACAGATGGCATCACACCACCAAGGGGAGATTTCATTACACGTGAACTGGTCAAAGGAGAGACAGGGCTAAAGGGAAACAACACTTTGCACAGTAATTGTGACGATGACTAGTGCAGAAACAAGTGTGCCCTGCACACACGCTCTGCTGCTTCCACACCTTTTAGGTTTGCTAAATTGTGTTCCTTAACATGTGCAGTGCTCGGCCGTTTTGTCACTTGGATCCACCAGGGCCTACTGAGCTGCTGCGCAGACACTGGCCAACACCCACTCACCTCCACATTCTGAAGGTGACTTACAGGGAGCACCTGTGACCGTCCTTCAGGTCAAGGACTTTTCAGGTTACAGGAGCATGTGGGGAGGACAAGTCAGAAAGACTGGAGGGGTCATGTCCTCCAGTCTTTCTGACTTGTCCTCCCCACATGCTCCTTGATGTCAGCAGATGAGTGGTAGGTAGACAAATGCCACAACTTCCTCACCCAGTGGTGGGACAACGCTGGGACACATCCATGTCATTTCCCAGAGTTCTCCTGTAGGAACTTGGCAATGCTTGCTAACCCACTCCTCAGGAGCTGCGTTCCCACCTTGCTCCCCTCCCCACTCCACTCCTCGTGTTCCCCGGACCGTCTTCAACTTGCACTGGGACGCTTTTCTTAGGGCCTGCTTCTGGGGAGATCCACACTGAGAGGTCTCAGACTGGCGTACAGAGATGATTGAGACAGCCTCTGCTTTCAAGATGTTCACGTCTGGAAGCTTAGACAGTCAAAGCAAAGTAATGATTATCGAGGTGTGAAAATTGCTCTAATGAAGTCACACACAGTGTTAGAGTGGGAATTCATTGCGTGGGATGAGAAAGAATTCTTGACACAAAGATTAGGATAGAAAGAAGTAAAAAGGTTATTTTACTGGGCAGCGCCTGTGCCTCAAAGGAGTAGGGTGCTGGCCCCATATGCTGGAGGTGGCGGGTTCAAACCCAGCCCCAGCCAAAACCTGCAAAAAACCAAAAGTTTATTTTACTTTTCCTGAAAAAGAGGAAAGGGCTCAGCATGATAGTGAAAGAAGGAAGGAAAAGGAGGGCCAACCTGGAAAGTAAGGGGTTTGGAGTCTTTACTGGGATCAGGAGAAAGAGATAAACATGATTACTGTACGCTGATAACAGGAGTTGGCTGTGAAGCAGCTGTGTCTGTTTTTTCTTTTCCATTTTTTTCTCTTCTCCGTGAGAAGGGCTTATCAGGGTCCTTGGAATCTGATCTGGTAGATACGGGAGGGAGCTCCCACTTCTACTGTCTGCTTGGGAACTCTAAGGACTGTAAAAGCAAATTCTTTAAAAAGCAGTTAACAAGTGGTTGCTCTTAAAGACAATGAGTCAAACCCCAGCTGGTTAATAAACATTTAAGTGTATTTTTCTATTCAAAGAGACAATTGTGTACTGTAATTTTTCTCCTTTTAATTTCTGTTCTTTTATTTTTCTCTGTTAAATAGTTTATTAACAAGGCCATCCTTTTACACAGGAGAGTATAGAATATAGAAAAGAATCACAGAAGGCTACCTGGCAGGGTCAGGTGGGTGGTGTGGCAAGACATTGGGTGGCACCTGTCTTGGAGCCAAAGGGAGTAGGCTCAAAGGAGTAGGGCGCTGGCCCCATATACCGGCGGTGGTGGGTTCAAACCCGACCCCAGCCAAAAACTGCAAAAAAAAAAAAAAAAAAAAGAAAGAAAGAAAGGCAAGACACACTAATTGTTTGCTTCAGCAGTAAGTATCATGCTATAAGATAGTTTAATATTTGTAGAATGAAGTCCCCTTAAAAACAATTCACATATGTATACAGTTAGAGACACTAAAAAATAGAATTTTCCCTGAGTCATATCTTTAGCTCTCTAACGGTTTGTATTCTGAGGAAATAACTTTTACACGTATGTGTGTTGGTTCATATCATCCAGAGCACCAGGGACACCCACATGCAGGCGGACTGCAGTCAGGATGTGCAGGCGCACTGGTGCCCTGCCCTGTGAAGCTGCGTGCATGGCCCTCCCAGCCCTGCAAGTGTCTGTTTATCTGTTACCCCCCGGCCCATCACACGTCCTCTGCTATGCTCTCTATTGTTTCCATGGCTGACATAAATATAGTCCATTATTACAGCTTTATTTGTGTGTGTCGTTTCTAGCTCTGTTGCTGCCCTACAGCAGTCTGCACCCCAGTACCGTAGTCCATAAGGAAAGAGAGAGTTCTGTTTTGCTCACACTGTACAGCTAGTACAACAGCGCCTGGCACAGCATGTCGGTCAACATGTTAACAGAATAAATTGTAGGATGATTAAAAGACTACAAGCTCCTTGTAGGGAAAGGTAGGGCCTTAGTTAGGAATCTTTGTATCCACAGCATGTGATGGGCCCTTAGGATTTTATCAAATAGTTGTTTTTAAAGCCCACTGTTTGAGAATATTTTATGTTAGTGACAGAGGGAATCAGGACAGAATGTTTAGTATCTTTCTGTTTTACTTCTGTACTTGGTGGTTGATGCTTTCCCTTAAGTAGAAAATATTTCCATGATCACAGTGGTCATTGAGGGGCTTCCGTGTCAGTTTTTAGCTGTCTTGGACAGATCCCAGAAGCTCTTTCTGACACATCATCACAGCTGCAGAAGAGGGCTGGGACTGGAGGCCAAGTTGATGTGGGATGAAGCAGCCATTGCCAATGTCATCGCCCAAATGAGAGCCTGGCCAGCCGCCCTGGGTTATCCTCTCAACGCCTCTCACAAGCTGGTTTTGACAGGAGGTCAGGATACATTCAAAAAGGAGATAACCTTTCTCCCAAGAATGAGTTGCTAAATAAACCAATAGACAAGCCCCATCAGAAGGCTAGTTCCTAGGACGGGAAATAGCACTCCTTGAAGTCACACCCGCTCTCTCAGCCTCTGAGAGGTCTTGATCTCCCTCCAAAAGCTCCGTGCATCTGGAGGATCAGAAACCTGGGCACAAGCCACAAAACCATCCCTCCTAACCCCTGTCTCCCAGCTGATGCCTAAGTGAACTTTCTAAGAAAAGTTATGGCTTTTGTGATGGAGGCTTTTTAAAAAATTTCAGATTAATATGATACAAACAATTAGGTTGCATTTTTTGGTGTTTGTTAGGTAAAGTCCAAGTTGTAGTTGAGCCCCTCCTCACCCAGAAGGTGTGCTGTACACCCCCACATTGCCCCCCTTAGGTGAGAGCACCCCAGTCCTCTTCCCCACTTCCCTCTTCCTCCCCCCACTCCCTGATTAAATGTAATTGAGTTTTTTTTTTCTCTTATGTGGGCGTGTATTTGTTCATCTTCTAGTTACATACTAGTATTGAGTACATTGAATACTTGTTTTTCCATTTTTGTGATACTTTACTAAGGAGAATGTTCTTCAACTCCATCCAGGTAAATACAACAGATGTAAAGTCTCCATCTTTTCTTTTGTTTTTGTTTGTTTGAGACAGAATATCACTCCGTTGCACTGAGTAGAGTGCCATGGCATCATCATAGCTCACAGCAACCTCAAACTCTTGGGCTCAAGAGATCCTCTTGCCTCAGCCTCCTGAGTAGCTGGGACTACAGACATGTGCCACCATGCCTGGCTAGTTTTTCAATTTTTAGTAGAAATGAGGTCTCACTCTTATTCAAGCTGATCTCAAATTCCTGAGCTCAAGCAATCCACCTCTGCCTCCCAGAATGCTAGGATTACAGGGATGAGTCAGCACACCTGATGATCTCCATCTTTTTTTATGGCCAAATGGTATTCTGTAGTATACATGTACTAGAGTTCATTAATCCATTCATGGGTTGATGGGCACTTGGGTTGATTCCACATCTGGGTGATTACGCATTGAGCTGTGTTAAACATTCTAGCACAAATCTCCTTATGGTAAAATGACGTGTTTTTTCTTTTGAGTAGATACTTAGTAATGGGAGTGCAGGATCAAAAGGAAGGTTTACTTTTAGCTCTTTGAGGATTCCAAAGAGGCTATATTAGGTTTGCAATCCCACCAACTGTGTAAAAGTGTTCCCTTCTCTCCCCATCCATGCCAGCATGTAATAAGGACTTTTGGCATTTGGTTTGAAAATGATCTTGATGATGAAACAATACATTATCTCACTTAATTCATGAAACATCCCCCCGGGGTAGGGTCTATTATTATTTGCATTTCACAAATAAGAAAACATTAAGGCTTAAAGACAAATTAAGCAACGGATGAAAGGCTACGTGCGCAGTAAGCAGGGCACCCAGGATTTAAAGCTGGATGCTTGATTCCAGAGCCCTCTGTTCTTGGGCCTATGAAAAGGACATAAAAGGGAAAAATCCTGTGGAAGATTAGAAAGTCACATTCCCTTTTGTGATTTGAGTCTCTAAAGGACAAAGCTTTGCACAGGAGCCCCTTTGCTAGCAGATTTTATATGAAGGATGAAGGATATATACTGAAAAGGTAGACAAGGGAGTAAAATCCTAACTGCTTATTGCTTAAAAGGAAATTCATTAATGTATTTTATAACCTGATGGTGAATAAATGCAACAACCAGGCAGAGCAAATACTGGAAGTCCAGCTTCTGGGCCTCCTTATAATAGGTCACTCTTAGGGCTGCAAGTGGCAAAACTAATATTCCAGAACGTCTGCCAGGATCAGAACGTAACATCTTGTTCTTTACTTACGCTAGTCAGGTTAGCCATACCATGCTGCAATAACAAATAAACCTTAATCTCAGTTGCTTAAAACACTAAAACCATTTCTGTCTCATGCCGCCTGTTCTTAGGTCTTCTGCTCCTGATTTTCTTACTCAGAGATGCAGGCTGGTGGAGCCTCCCTCACCTGGAATGCTGATGGTTGCTATGTAGGGGACGGGAACTCAGCAAATCACTCGCTGGTTCATAAAGGTTTCTGTGTGCAAGTGACAACTGTCACTGTTGTTCACAATTCATTTTTAAAAAGCAAATCATATAGTCCTGTCTAACTTCAAGGACTTGAGGAATTTAC
The DNA here is from genome assembly GCF_027406575.1 of Nycticebus coucang. Classification (NCBI taxonomy): domain Eukaryota; kingdom Metazoa; phylum Chordata; class Mammalia; order Primates; family Lorisidae; genus Nycticebus; species Nycticebus coucang. The sequence goes on along the minus strand of NC_069801.1, from coordinate 60,283,429 downwards.
CATGAACAAGAAGAAATTAAAGTATTGGTAAACGGTATTAATGTCTCCTGCATCAAATCCTTCAATCAAATTCAATATGCTTAACTAAGAACAGATAAAAGTTGTTCAACTAATAAAATAAATCATGATTATCTTAAGTAGGCAATCACCTAATATACCAGAATTTTTACTTTAGTCAGTGCTTGTCTGACTAAAGTCTCTCTCCAATGGCCGAAAGCTCTTGAGGGCAGTGAGTGGTCTTATTTATATTTGACTGCTCTGTGCCTGGTACAGTGGTAGGAGCAGGCATATTAGTTACCTAGGCTGCCATAACAAAACACCAGAGACCATGTAACTTCAGCCGCAGAAATGGTCCTAGCTTCAACCACCGTTCTAGAAGTTAGAAGTTCAAGATCAAGGCACCAGCACAGTTGGGTTTCGGTGAGGGCTCTCCTCCTAGCTTACAGACAGCCACCTTCTTTCCGTATCCTTACAGGGCCTTTCCTCTGAGCAATGTGCACAGACAGTGGGCTCTGGTGTCTCCTTTATTCAAGTGTCTTCTTGGAAACTGATTCTGTCAGACCAGGGCCCCATCCTTATGACCTCATTTAACTTCAATCATTTCCTTGTTCCAAATACAGCCATACTGAACGTTAGGGAGGGGACAACATTCCATCCATAAAAAATGAGAGCCTTCAGTATTATTATTATTTTTTTTTAGAGACAGAGTCTCACTTTGTCACCCTTGGTAGAGTGCTGTGGTGTCACAGCTCACAGCAACCGCCAGCTCTTGGGCTTAGGCGATTCTTTTGCCTCAGCCTCTGGAATAGCTGGGACTACAGGCGCCCGCCACAATGCCTGGCTATCTTTCTGTTGCAGTTTGGCCGGGGCCAGGTTCAAACCCACCACCCTGGGTATATGGGGCCGGCGCCCTACCCCCTGAGCCACAGGTGCCGCCCTGAGCCTTCAGTATTTTTGAATTAATGGATGGATGAATGAATGATTGCAGTCAGCTGATAGTCCTTCAGCATCTAGTTCCTGAGCACTCACCCTTTTACTCACCTTCATTTCTCCAGTGAGAAGCCCCTCATCCTTGGAGACTCAGCTAACACATGCTGCCTCGGGGAGGCCTTGACCATCTGTAGGCTGACTGTGCCCCCTCATGCCTGCAGGAATTACTTCTTCTCTTCCCTTGGAACACTTGATAACTCTCTCAGTTACTGTGCTGATAACATCATTACACTTTTTCACACACTAGACCATCTCCCACCCTGGCCTGTGAGCTCTTACAGGGCAGGTGTGAGGCAACTGGCACCAGCCCTGGGGCCTGACTCATGCAGGTGACCGACATATTTAGGGCAAACGAATCAATGGGCTGCATCCCTTCCTGACAAGTTCATCTTCTGTGGGTGTACATGTGTGTGCACTCCGACATTTGACATGCAATTTACCCACAAGACTGGGGCTGTCATTAATAGGAGGGTGATCACAACACTCGTGCTTGTCATGAAAGCATGTTCAAATTAAAAAAAAAAAAAAGAGGCAGTGGGTCTTGTTATTGTGTCTTTGCTTGATTCATCCTCAGTTAAGATGCCCTCCTGGCATCTGCAGGATGAATGCTGTCTGTTTAGAACAGGAGCAGGAAACACATCTGTTCAGCACTGTAGCCCCAGAGCTCAGCACGAGGCATGGTGCATAGTAAGTGCTTGTTAAATAACGATTTGTTGGATGACTGGATTAATCCACCAGCACCTTACACATACACGTCTCAGCATCATTTTTAGAGACATTAGGACGTGAAAGAGGAACAGATCATGGGCATGATAAAAACCCTGACTTAGAAGATATTCATGACACATAATATCGAGCCTGATTCCAAACTGTGCTACACCTCCACCTTGCAAAGATCTCTGGGGTGGAGAGCCCGCCTGAGCACGAGCATGGTGAGACAGACGTGGGTTCAAATCCTTCATTATCTATGTGATTGTGATTTGGACATTCCAAGTCTCTGTTAGTTTTCTCATCTTCAAATTTTCACCGTTGTAGGAATTAAATAAGCTAATGTAAACTCAGACTAGATACTTGGTTAAAAAAAAAACAAACTGTTCTGGGCGGCGCCTGTGTTCAGTGAGTAGGGCACTGGCCCCACATACTGAGGGTGGTGGGTTCGAACCTGACCCTGGCAAAACTGCAATAACAACAACCACACAACAAAAAGCCAGGTGTTGTGGTGGGTGCCTGTACTCCCAGCTACTTGGGAGGCTGAGGCAAGAGAATCACCTAAGCACAAGAGCCGGAGGTTGTTATGAGCTGTGATGCCACGGCACTCTACCGAGGGCAACATAGCGAGACTCTGTCTCAAAAAAGAAAAAGAAAAACCAAACTATTCTTATTATTTAGCTGCTTGACCTTTAGGTAAAGCTCATCTCAAATATTCCTTCCATTATTCACTTTCTAATTCAATAAATATTTATGCCTCAAATGCCAGGAAATATATTTTAGGGAAAATAGTTGTTTTTTAAAATAGCAGAGACTGAGAGCCTCTTTGGTCAATATAATGTCACTTAAAACCTTGAAGAATTTCCCAATATCTCCCCTAAGCGCCTTCTCCTACGATGACACGTCCTCCTTCCTGGCTCCCACAACCGTCTCTGCCCACTCTTGGCCTCAGCGTCCCCGTCTGTAATTCCTTCCCCTTCCCTTACTCTGCACATCTGTCTTCTCGCTCATTCATCTCATTTATTTAGACTTTTATTGAAAACCCACAATATGCCAGGAAGGGGTGAGGTTCTAGGAACACACATTCCAACAAGACTCTTGTGCCCTTGAGGAGTGCACAGACCAGTGAGGGTCAGAGGTGCAGGGACCCTTACAACATAGTGCAGTGAGTATAAAAAGTATTAAAAAGAGGGTGGGGAGGTGCTTGGTGACACAGAAGGGTGTCAGGGTGGGAAAGGCAGATGGCAGGCCTATCTAAGAGGGCTTCCCTAGAAGAGGTGTCCAAAAACACTGAGTCTTGAAGGATGATACGGGTTTGGCAGCAAAGGTGCTCTGGGTAGAGAGAAGGGAAGAGGAAGACCCAAAGCTAACAAGTGAGCCGTGTTCAGCTGACTCCTGAGAAATCACGGATATTCTACTGGTTATGACCTATGAAATCAGCAGTTTTTCATAGGATTCTCCGTAGTACGTCTGTCTGGAGAGAGTGGATGTGTGCAGAGGGTGTGATGTACAAACGCTGGTGAAGAGGGCTGTTGGGATGAGGGGGGAGCAGGGAATAAGAGGAGAGAGGCAGGCAGCTGTCACAAAGTCCTTGTGTTTATCACAGAGGCAGCAGACCACCGCAGGCTTCCGGGCAGGGGAGTGGGCCTGTGGTGCTGGAACCCTGGAGAGAAGTGTCCCGCTGTGTCACACCTAACGTGTGTCACACCTAACAGTGCATCAGAGGCACCCAGCACCATTCTCCACTGGGTGGGACCTCACAGGCTAGTGCAGCTCAGAGCCTCTCTGTCAGTGACCTCTGACCCTTCACCTCCCCAGCCCTTCACTACAAAGGACTCTGCCTTCAGCCATCCTGCTGTCTCTGAATTGTCCACATAAAGGGCTGGGTCTCCAACAGCTAGGAGCCTAAAGGAAGTTCTGCCCCTAGGCAGAGGAAATAAGGAGATCTTGGAGTTTGGTTGTACTGACAATGTCACCTCGCCTGATACTTCTTTGTGACAAGGCTGGTGAAATGTTGGCAGAATGTATGCTCCATTTTGGGGAGGGGACAGATGGGGGAGGAATTTTATTTCCTCCATCAGCTCCAATCCCAGTGTCGCCTCCTGGATACAGCTCTGCCCCAGCCCTGCATTAGCCACTTTCTGCTCTGTGCCGTGGGCACCCGCTGTCTGTCCACACCAACCTCTCCGCTATGTAACTTCCAGCTCTCCGAGGGGGAGGACCCTGCCTGTCCTTTCATCCCAGCAGAGCAAGTCTCACAGTTCTGTCAGTGGGGTGCACGTGTGTCTGCGGACACGGGGCCGCCTTACCTCTGCCCTGAAGGTGTCCAGAGGGGGCACAGGACTTCCCAGCAGAAACTCGGTCGTTACAGACCGGTGGGGTGGAATGGAACTGTGGGTTTTCGAGCAGACACAAAGCAACGGACCCGCGTCCTGAGTGGGGAGTGGGGGCCTGACGGAAGCCGGTTCTGTGTGGGGAGCAGGGGCCCGACGGATGCGCGTCCTGAGTGGGGACGGGGCCCCAACAGACGCGGGTCCTGAGTGGGGAGCGGGGGCTCGACAGACGCGGGCAGCGGTGGCCACGGGTCTTCCCGCCCCCACACACCGCCGAGCTCCTGGCTCCCCCGAAGAACCGGGCACAGGCCACAGGCCCCAGGCCCCATGGATGGAGAGCCCCGCGGCAGCCTCAGTCTGTTGAGCAGGCTTTGAGGTGTGTACAGACGTTACCTGCAAGGCTGGTAAAGAGTGCTTGGGGAGGATTTGTGCGTCTGTGGGAAGGACAAAGAAAAATGTTTTCTAATAAATTATTCAGCATCTCACAGTCCCATTTGGGCAGCCTGAAGCTCAGTGCGCCCGCGCAGCCGCGCGCCGTCCCGTCTCTCCTCCAGAGAGCAGCAGCGAGCCCGGGCAGGCTGCGGCGGCTAATGGTGGCAATTAATAACTTGTCATAATCCGGAGCACAAGGGGGAAGGCGCCCGTCAGCAGGCTGGTCATGGCGCCACTCGGCAGCAAATGAGGCGCAGGTGCGGCCGCCGCCCAGCGCCGCGCTCGCCACCGGGGCCACCGGGGCCAGGGCCCGACGGGGCGTCCCCAGGCGGCGGGAACCAGAGCGCGCAGCACAGAAGCTGCAAACGCTTAAACGCGCTCTGCGAACACGGCTCACTCGGACAGGGCCACTCGCTGGCTTTGGGTTTTGTTTTTGTCCCGACGTGGTGACAACGGCGCGCTCCAGGCCGCCCCTGCGTGGTCGTCCCGCTCTGCCCCGCGGCGCTTTGCGCAGTGAGCGCGGCGCACACTTCGGTCTCCTCTCAGCTCCCCAGGGCAGCCGGAGGATGCGAAATGCTCCTCAGGGTTCTGTGAACCAGCCAAACGAGAACCACTTATTTCCAGACAGCTCCAACCCAGTCGCCTTTTCTCTTGTTTCCATTCCTGTGGGTCAGTTCTGCTTGAAATGAACCAAGTTTACAAATCTCTTCTGCTTTGTACACTCCTATTATGCATACGAGGTGATGCATTTGTAACTGTCACCCCAGTCAGGGTGATACAGCACTCTCATCTGACCCTATTCATTTAAATGGGTGCGTCTGGGTGACATTGATTCATGTTATAAGTTATATCCATGCATTATAATCTTTACGTGTCACCTTACTGGTTATTTCTACTACCGTGCTGGGGGTGGGGGGTGGGGACGACACAGCAAATGATGGTGAGAAAGATTTGAGAGTGCTTTGAACGCTATGAAGTCCAGATAAACTCCAGAGCTCCCCAGATAGGTTTATTACGCGTCTCTATCTTGAGACTGGGAAATTTACATGCAGCACGGTCCTGGGCGAGGTGTTTTTTGCTGTAAATATTCTGCTGACTAACTTATGACTATTTGGAGAGTGTGTGCTCCAAATGCATATTGCACCAAGCTAAAGGGGTGAGTAAACATGATTATGCATGCACGTAAGTCTTTATCAAGGTGGGCTTAATAATGTTTTAAAGCAGAACTATTTCTCATGAAAATAGCTGCTCTTAATAGCCTCTGTCTCTTTATTGTGCTTCTTACTGAAACATAAATCACTAATATGTTTTCAGCAGCAAAGTACTCTCTTTTCCCATTGTATGCACAGATTTAGTGGCATTTCAAATAGATAAACACAAGCAACATCTATCAACACTACAAAAAGGGCGCCTTAATCAAAGCTCCGGGTCCCGGGTCTCAGCATCTCCATTTACCTTGAGATAAATCCATTGGTGTGACCACCACTGCACCGGGTGACAAATCACCCCGGCCCGCCGCACAGCACAAGGGTTTATTGGCCTTCCTTTAAGTGGTCTTACCCTTCAGTGAAAAGGATGGGGCTTGTCAAGCAGGACCAGATTAAAGTTAGACAAAAAGAAATGATCTGTTATTAGAAAACTCGGATTGAGAATCACAAAACAGGAAAGAAATATGAATAAAAATTTCCCAGAGAAAGACCATCTGATCCCAACAGAAATTAACTCCCATTATGGGTGTAAGGAAATAGATGGCCTGCAGTTGGAACTAATGAGGATTTCAGATTAAGGAGGTGTGGGGCTGGGCTGGGCGGTGGGTGACAGCAGCTGCTCCGGGCATTCGAGTGCAAAGCGGGTTCCTGGCCGTGGGGCTGAGTGCTGGTGTCCAGGTGGGGCCTGGATATTCTAGGCCCTTCAAGGTGAGGACTCACTCATGACCACCTGGGTGTTCACAGAGTGGACAGACAGGGGCAGAAACCTCGGGGTAGGTTGACGTCCCCCTGTTTGAGAGAAGAGGTCATTAAGAGCCAACTGTGGAGAGTGCCCCACAAGTCCCTTGCCCCAAGTCCCTGATGGTAGGGCTGAAGGGAGCACTGAGGCGTTCTGTCCTTTTCTGGTCCAGCGAGACTCCATTACTTGGCCTAATCCGAGGAGATGACCTTGTTCTGGCTCTGGTCTAAGGATCTCGACAGGAAGAAAGAAGGGAAGAATGGGGCCCTAGTTACTGAGCCTGCTTAGTGCAGTCTGAGTGAAAGTCTAATGCTCACACAAACAACTGGAGCTCATGCCTGTAGGGCCTTATCAGGTGCCGGGTGCTGCCTACCGTTCCCACTGAAGCCACAGATAGTTACTGTCATCCCCATTTTACTGACAAAGATACTGAGACTTAAGGAGTTTAAGCAACTTGCCTGTGACTGAATAATAGATAGGGAAGCTTGTGTTTGAACCTGTCAGTCTCCCTGGAGACTTACGCCTATCCCTACCATGCTATTCTGCAAGGCAGAGATTTGTGTCTCTTGTGAGAAATGTGCAAACAAATAAAATGTAATGACATGTGTGACACTATATACACATAAAAGGTGAAAACTTGGATGCTAAGGAAAAAGCAGAAAAGCCCAGTTCCCTGACATAAAGAGATATAATATTCTGATTCTCCCCCAAGAAAAGGATTAGAGAATCAAGCTACCGAGGAATAGATGACTAAGTCTATGTTTTCAGAAGTGTAGTCAGATTTACAGCATATTCATGAAGAAGGCCACAGAGGGCGTCTGGGAGCCTGTGGTCCTGGGTTCAAACCCACTTCTGTCATTTCTAGCCCAAGCCTCTCTTTCTCATATTAGTTGTCTTCTATATCTGAATCTTAGCAAGTTACATAACCAGTCTATGCCTCGGTTTCCTCGTTTGTTAAACAAGGAAATAATCTCCCTTTCATAGGTTGGTAATGAGAATGAATGAAATGATAGATGGTAAGAGCCCAGCTGAGTTTCTGAGGCAGAGGGAGTTCTCAGCAGCTGGCCATGTCCCCAGTCTATGGAGAGCTGGGGGTTGCCCCATGAATAGTGTCATCAGAAGGGCTGACCTCCGTGAGGGTCCTGATCTCAGAGATGCTGAGCCAGTGGCCTTGTCCATACTCTGCCCATGTCCAGTGAGCACATAAAGATGGAAGTAAACTTCTGGGTGTTGGAATCAGCACCAAGGTAAACATTCAGATATTTGGAGATGGCCAGAGTTGTTCACTGACTTATGTCAGGCCTCACATTGAGCAGCTCTGGACAGGGATTCTTAAATAAGAAAGAAGTCAAGATATTGAAGATCACTAGAAAGAAAGAAATGGTATAGAAGCACAGCAAAGGAACGGAAGGAAGGCAGGGAGGGAATAAGAAAGGAAAAAGGAACCCCAGTCTCACACTGAGAAAGCCAACTCAACATTTGCCCATCTGGTGAGCTAACAGGTTCACGGTTCTAGTGATACAATCAGATGCCACAGCAAGTTGAAAGTCAGAGCTGCTCACCGCTCTGTTTGATCTGTAAGTACTTCCTTTTATTATGATAGCGCGTAGGGAGGCCCTGGTGTCAAGAGATTGTTTTCTTTATAATTATTTATTCAAAGAATCAATCTGGCTAAGAGAAGGCTTTACATTCATCCTAATCTCAGAAATTTGCAGCTAATGATGGCAGTAGAGTCACTCTATGGCAATGACTCCTGCCTGTGTCATCAACACAACGCCGGGCACATTCTCCATGCTTAACTATATACCTCCATCAAGTTTAAAAGGAAAAATAAAATGAAATCTATCAAACATTTGTGAGGCCTACAATGGCTCAAGCATGTATTATGTTTCATTTTTATTTAAAGGCACCAGAATTACGAGGTAACAAAGAGAGACAATCACGGGCCCAATATCAATGTCTTCTGCACTTGTGTTTGTGTTTAAATGCCTACTGCCTTCTTGATAAACCTCAATTAATATGCCTTCAAGTACTCTGGATGTAATTGTCCGATTAAACACTACACAAGACTTGCCACCAACTCATTAATTTTACATAGATTGAATTTTAGTGTTTGTTATGCAGTTAAATGTGAGAAGCAGGACATGCAATAATCATTTTGCATTTCATATGAAAAGATACATTTTTTTGATTCAGTTCAAACTAAATTCCTAGGACATGAACGAGGTAGTGACTGAATTCTGTGACTTCAGAATTTGCACATTTAATGGGAAACAATTTCAAAGCCTCTGCTGGTCATTGGAAGGGCTGTTCCATTCTGCTTTTTCCACAGAGCAAAATCTTTCTGAGAACAATGCTTATTATTGATAGGTTTAAAGCCCCTCCGGTGCTCGCCCATTGTGTGTATTGCTGTCAGTCTGTCTCCTGAGCGGTGGGGAAGCAGTGATGGATCACACAGAAAATAATTCATGATTCCTGATTGAATGCAAAGCTATAATTCAGTCTTAGGGTTCTGCTAACGTCACAGTGCGTGAGAACACAGCTCAAAGAGATTTATTTAAAACCCGGTAACCCTCTTACTGAGCTTGGAGCCAGCGGATCAGGACACACCCCACAGCTCTCCATTAGTGGTTTTCAAAAGAGAAAAGCGCAAGAGAGTACGATCTCCCAGGTCAAGTCCCTGGTGCCCCTAGGTGGGTAACTACAGAGCTAGCACACAGCCTGTTGCGCTCTTAACTACTTCACTCCTCACCTTGCTTTGTGACAGGCAAGAGAGAACTCTGAGATGTGCAAAATAGAACCCTCTCCTCTCAGCCTTTCAAGATGCCCCCCAACCCAGGGCTTCTAAAATTGCTCTGATGAGAAGTATTGCCTGAAGCGCTGTTGAAAATAGAGGTTCCTGGGCAGCACCTGTGGCTCAAGGAGTAGGGCGTCGGCCCCATAGGCCGGAGGTGGCGGGTTCAAACCCGGCCCTGGCCAAAAAGAAAAAGAAAGAAAAAAAATACAGGTTCCTGGCTTGGCGCCTGTAGCTCAAGCAGCTAGTGCTCCAGCCACATACACCGGAGCTGGTGGTTTCGAATCCAGCTCGAGCCCACCAAACGACAATGAGAACTACAACAAAAAAATAGGTGGGTGTTGTGGCATGTGCCTGTGGTCCCGGCTACTGGGGAGGCTGAGGCAAGAGAATTACTTAAGCCCAAGAGTTGGAGGTTGCTGTGAGCTGTGATGCCACGGCACTTTACCCAGGGTGACAGCTTGAGACTCTGTCTCAAAAAAAAAAAAAAAAAGTAGGTTCCTGAGATTCTCATCTCTGGACATTCAGATTCAATGGATCTGGAGTGAAGGCTGAGAATATGAATATTTAATACATAGCCCTGTTCCCAAACACTGATGGGTTTCTCTTAGTGTTTAGACTCAATTTCTTCGGCACTGCCAGCTGCTTGGTAGGAATTAGGAACTGTGTAGTAATGGTTTATGTTGCCCCTCAGTTCAAGGAGAAGGTTTTTGCAAAGGATTTAATACAGAGTAAGGCTTAATAAATACAAATTTCCCTTCCTGTTTTTTTAGTTGTTACACCTGTCAGAAACTTCTTCCAACCTCAATGTTAGCAACTCAGGAATGGAGACCAGGCTGCATGCTCCTTCTGGGAGTGTTTGAAAATGATACGTTGATATCAGTGTTGAGATTGGGTTATAGCTTTTGTATGAAAGCTATAAATTAGTTTCATAGTAGGGCTGAGTACATTGGGTAATTTTTCTTCCATTCCTGAGATACTTTGCTAAGAAGAATATGTTCCAGCTCCATCCATGTAAACATGAAAGAGGGAAAGTCTCCATCTTTCTTTAAGGCTGCATAATATTCCATGGTATACATATACCACAATTTATTAATCTATTCATGAGTCCATGGGCACTGTCATTGAAAATATCTTCCAGGACAGAAGAAATAAAAAGTTTTTATAGTTTTCTTTCAAAATGTAGAATTTCTCAAGTATCAATTCCTTCTTAGCAAGTCGACTCTGTTGTATATGTATCATGAATAGGCATCTGACCTGTTGTTCTGAAAATTGGTTAGGTTAGAAAAAAATCTATCATTAATACCTATATAATGGTTTTGGGGTGATATAGTGAATCAGACAATCCTTGTTATGTAAGGAACAAAATTAAAAAAAATTGTAGTGGTTTTGTTAAAAAAAAAAAAAAAAAAAGATGCATTGAAACTGGCAGAGATAGGGAGTCCTGACACCTGCAGGCCCTTTTCTGTTCTTGCATCCTTTGAAGGTGGAAGCCATCTAGGGAGACAGGGGTAGAAAGGAATGATTCTCCCTCAGGTTCCATTCACAGGCCAGACTCCCCTAAGCACGGAGCCTCCGAAACTGAAGAAGGAAGGGGGAGAAGGGGAGAAGGGCAAACAGCAAGCCCTCATCTCGTCTTGTAAACACAGCGACTCATCTGATCCTCCCAATCTATTAATATTCCATTTTACAGATGAGGAAACCGAAACAAAGAAGTTTAAAAATCCACCTCAGGACCCAGTTAATGAGTAGCAGGGCTGGGATTTGAACCCAGATCACCTGGTTCCATTGGCTATGCCTTACACCACTATTCTAGAAACTTGGTACGTTGCTCATAGAGCCCCAGAACTGTTACAGCTCTTGCAACATCATGTGATCTAAACCAATTTTACAAATAAGGAGACTGAGGCCAGAGAGAGGAGGTGACTGGATTAAAGTAATCCAGCTGGATGGCTCTCCAGCCCCATGTCCTAAGTTCTCCCATTGGGCTGTGGGGACACCATAGGTGGGAGTGTCTCAGCTGAAGCCTGGGCCTGCCTGCCTCCTTCTGGTCTCCTTTTGTTCAAATCATAGAGCTGAGCTTGCGAGAAATGGATGTCCCAGTGCTAGGTACAGTGATGGTTGGAAACACAAGTGGGAAATTCCACTCAGCTCCCAAGAGGGTAGACACCAGGATGGCTGTAGTCAGATCTGAGGCCCAGGTGGGGCCGTGAGGACAGGGCTGCACTTGGTACTGATGCTTCTGTGTGACAGGTAGCACAGCTGTGAGATTCAAAAGGTACAAAAGCATTCCAGGAATCCGAAGACTCTCCTCTGCCCCTGAGTCCCAGAGGCAGCCAGGATTTTCTGCCTTCTTTGAGATACCATATATGCCAAGGCAACTATATACATTTCTTTTTTTTTTTTGTAGAGACAGAGTCTCACTTTATGGCCCTCGGTAGAGTGCCGTGGCCTCACACAGCTCACGGAAACCTCCAACTCCTGGGCTTAAGCAACTATATACATTTCTAAATTCTTTTGTTATTGTTTACACAAATGGCACCATCTGTACAGATTATTCTGTGTTTTTTTTTTTTTCACTGCACAATATATCTTGGAGGTAGTTTCTTAAGCACCTAGATTTCTCTCATTCCTTTTGTTGCAGGACGACAAGGCCCAACGGAGAGAAAGAGCACCCAAACACCACGTTTATAAGAGGAAGGGCTTTATTCACCAGCCGGGAACTTATGGCATAGAAGAATTCCAAATGGCCATGCTCCCCGGCTGCCTTGGTCTTTCCCTTTTTATTGACAGTCAAAAAGTTCCACCCCACAGGTACCCTTCTCATTGGCCAGTTTGAATCAAGCGGGAGATGCTATTCCCACCCCTACAGAACAACAGGATTTCACAGAACTTGGAAACTTCCAAGTTCCAGGAAGTTAAGTTTACAAATTCCCAAGAGCTGAGTCAGCGTGGAGAGGACCCCGCAGGTGTATCCTTGGGGTCTCCTTGAGAAGACCTGCTCTCCTGGACCTCACCCTTCTCGGGTATCCTCTCTCATTTTCGTGGTTATATAGGTGTATTTTATAGGCATATTGCCGTGTAACCGGCCCTGTCCGTGGAGGGCAGGGCGTCTGTGTGTTTCTGTGTAGATTGCTTCTCTTTTTGTGATCTGTGCCTGTGGGGGCAAATTTTCAGAAGCAGAGTTGCCGGATAATGCATTTAAAATTTTGATCAACAAATTCACTTCCCTCCAACGACATTTGAAAGGGATTATTTCTCCCACATTCTCAACAAGCCCGTGTTTTATCCAAATTTTTGTCTTTTGACAGTCTCATACAGTTTTCATTTGTACTTCTTTTATTATAGGAAGGTTGGGCACCTTTTTGTATATTTAAGTGCCATTAATTTTTTTCCTTCCTTAAACTAGCTACCTCATTTGCCCATTTTACTATGCGGTAATAGAGTATTATTGGAGCACTTGATATAGTAAGGAGATTGCCCTTTGATTGCACTATGTAGGGCTAGTATGCTTTCCCAATTTGCTTCCTTTTGGGCTTCAAGATTTTTTTCTGTAAAGAATTTTTTTAAGTTTTTCTGAGTTTAAATCTATCAAAGTTTTCTTTTCTGGCTTCTGAATTTTGTGCTGTACTGAGGGAGTCCCTCCCCTAGCAAGCTTGTACAAAAACCAATCCTGTCATGTTGCTTCTGCAGCCTTTGTGAATCCTTAAAAACAGCCTTTGATTTATCTGGAATTTATTTTACTGCAAGATGTTCAATGGACCAAACTCATTTTTGAAAACTAATTGTCCCAACGCCATTTGTTAAACTATGTGGAACCCATGTATATTACTCTGCTAATGATGCCCTCAAAAACTGGAAAAATAGTGACCGAAATTGGTTGCTTCTAATTTTAAATAAATCTTAAAAGAGAGTAAGAGGGAGGTGTGGCACAGAGAGAGATTGATTTAGCCCCAAATCCAAATTTAGACTGGAAGTGTGGAGTAAAGATGTAGCAAGCTTCCTGTGAACTGACTCTGAGTCTGTTTTAATAATTGATCCTATGTATTGGTGGTGATGATGCTTTTCTGAGGAAAAGATGGAAAAATAGTGGTAGGTCTGAGATGGGATAATATTTTCACACATTAACTGATTTTAAACATATTTATTGTGTTTTTCATTTTTAGCAATTTCATTATTTCTTGGAAGACCCATTCCTGATTCAACCTAGATTGTGAAGTAATGTTGGCTGTAGTAGAAAAGAAGAAACAGGTTTTTTAAAATCGTGGTAAAATATACATAACACAAAATTTACCTTTCTACCCATTTTCAAGTGTTCAGTTCTCTGGCATTACATCCACGCCCATGGTTGTGCAACCAGCTCCACCGTCCAGCTCCAGAACTGTTTATTATCTTCCCAAACTGAAACTGTAAATATTAAAGCTTCAGCCGGCATCACCATCCTCCCAGTTCTGGCCCGCATCCCTATCCTCCCAGCTTCAGCCCACATCTCCATCCTCCCAGCTTCAGCCCACGTCCCCGTCTTCCCAGCTTCAGCCCACGTCCCCGTCTTCCCAGCTCTGGCCCGCGTCCCTATCCTCCCAGCTTCAGCCCACGTCCCCGTCCTCCCAGCTTCAATCTGCATCTCCGTCCTCCCAGCTCTGGCCCACATCCCTATCCTCCCAGCTTCAGCCCACGTCTCCGTCCTCCCAGCTTCAGCCCACGTCTCCGTCCTCCCAGCTTCAGCCCACATCCCCGTCCTCCCAGCTCTGGCCCGCGTCCCTATCCTCCCAGCTTCAGCCCACGTCCCCGTCCTCCCAGCTTTGGCCCACATCCCTATCCTCCCAGCTTCAGCCCACGTCTCCGTCCTCCCAGCTTCAGCCCGCATCACCGTCCTCCCAGCTCTGGCCCACGTCCTTGTCCTCCCAGCTCTGGCCTGTGTCCCCGTCCTCCCAGCTTCAGCCCACATCCCCGTCCTCCCAGCTCTGGCCCACATCCCTATCCTCCCAGCTTCAGCCCACGTCTCTGTCCTCCCAGCTTCAGCCCGCATCACCAACCTCCCAGCTCTGGCCTGTGTCCCAGTCCTCCCAGCTTCAATCTGCGTCCCCGTCCTCCCAGCTCTGGCCCACATCCCTATCCTCCCAGCTTCAGCCCACGTCCCCGTCCTCCCAGCTTCAATCTGCATCCCCGTCCTCCCAGCTCTGGCCTGTGTCCCCATTCTCCCAGCTTCAGCCCACATCCCTATCCTCCCAGCTTCAGCCCACATCCCCGTCCTCCCAGCTCTGGCCCACGTCCCTATCCTCCCAGCTCTGGCCTGTGTCCCAGTCCTCCCAGCTTCAATCTGCGTCCCCGTCCTCCCAGCTCTGGCTCGCGTCCCCGTCCTCCCAGCTTCAGCCCATGTCCCCGTCCTCCTGGTGGCCGCCAGTCCACCGTGTCCTCTGTCCACTCTCTGACCCTCTCGGCACCTCAGGTAAGTGGAGTCCTCCCACGCTTGTCCTTTTGCGTCGGGTATGTTTCATTTTGCGTAATGCTATCTAGATTCTTCCATGTTATAGCACATGTCAGAATTCCTCCCTTTTTAAAGCTAAATAAATCTACTGTGTGTACAGACCACATTTTATTTATCTATTCATCACTCAGCGGACATTTGGGTTGCTTCTACCTTCGGGCTATTATGAATAATGCTGTTATGAGCATGGTGTACAAACAGGCTTTGATCAATAAAACCTATATTAATTCACTTCCCTCCAACAACTTTTGAAAGTGATCATTTCTCCGCATTCTCAACAAGCCAGTGTTTTACCTAAATTTTTGTCTTTTGCCAATCTCATATATAGTTTGTATTTGCACTTACTTTATTGTGAGAAGGTTGTGCACCTTTTGGTACATTTAAGAGCCATTACTTTTTCCTTTTCTTTAAACTCTTTTGCTCTTTTTACTGTTGGTGTACAAATAAGCTTTCACTTCTTTTGAATCTATTCCAAGAATTTCTGGACCATATACTAATATTGTTTTTAATTTTTTAAGGAACTGTCATGCCATTTTTCACAGTGGCTGTACCACGTATATTTCCACTAGCAATGCACAAATGTTCCAATTTCTGCACATTATTGCCAGCTTATTTTATGTTTTTGCTTTGTTTCATCTTTATTGTTGTTTTGATACTAGCCATCCTAATGTGTGCATCTCAGGAGATGGTTTTGATGTGTGTTTCTCTAATGACTAGTGATGTTTTAAGCATCTTTACATGTGCTTATTGGCCATTTTTATATCTTCTTTGATGGAAAAAGTTCTCTAAATCTCAAAAGTTTAATCTTTAGAGTAACAGAATCCTTGGTGGGGTGTCGGGTTGGGAGGGAATGTGTTAGGGTAGTTAGAACACAGTTAGGCAAACTGGGTGCCCTGGAGAAGAAGAGGGGTTCAACAGAGAAGCAAGAGCATTCAACAGGGACGTGTGCCCTGGGGAAGGGGCCTCTGCTCTGCTGCCGTCCTCCCCCAGGGAGAATTCTAGAGGAACGGAGGATAGAAATCCTAGAAAAGTTTGGGGGGTTCAAGAGCAGAGATAACCTGTGCCCAGTTTGACAGTGGTGTCAGTTGAGAGTTCAGACCTCAGATGGCACATGGTTGTGGGTTGGCACAGCTGAGGGTGCCCAGGGATGGCTGGGAGACCGCTGCCTGGGGCGCCTGCAGGAGAGCCACGGGGCCAGCACGTCGCTCTGTTCGTGCTCAAGAGGTGCGCTGCTCCTGACATGGAGGACTGTAGTGACCCAGACAGGTGGATGACCTGACAAGCAGTGATGTTTCAGGGAATGCTAGTGCAGACAGCTGACACCTGAGGACCTGACAGGCCTCTTCCAGCTCCAGGGCGGTGGCTTGCAGGGATGAGAATGCAACCTTAAGGAAACGTGAAGGGAAGTCCTACACTGGCCAAGGTTAAGAGTTTGACCCCTGCCAGGTTGGGTCCTATAATAGAAATGCACTTTAAAAAATAAAAAATAATGTGTTACTTAGTTTAGTGTAAGCATTTCACATTGTATATCAAGCAGTACCCTGAACCCCATAAACGCATCATTGTACAAAGTTATGATTTAATAAAAAACAATTTAAAAAATAAAAACTAAAGGCTATATCTTGTACATTTGCACTTGCAGGCTAAGATTCATAACTCTGAGAGGTCAAATACAGAAGTTATTACCATAGCTGGAGAAGCAAATTAGACCCCATGTCCAAGAGAGGATGAAGAGTAGATCCCTGGAGTGGGTTGATAACAAGACAATATTCATGCATTTTAAAGCACTTTGATCTGCTGCCTGAGTTTGTTGTCAACCCTGCAGCTGACAGGAAGAGGCAGGTTTTATTCTCATCCCTACTTTATGAATGAGGATCCTGAGAACAACAGCAACCTCAAGGCTACTGATGTGGCTACTACCATCCAACAACCCAGCAGGTTTTCTTCTCTCTTTTTTTTTTTGAGACAGAGTCTCAAGCTGTCACTCTGGGTAGAGTGCCGTGGCCTCACAGCTCACAACAACCTCCAACTCTTGGGCTCAAGCGATTCTTTTGCCAGCAATTTTTAGAAATGGGATCTTGCTCTTGCTCAGGCTGGTCTCAAATCCAGGAGCTCAAGCAATCTATCCCCTCGGCCTCCCAGAGTGCAGACATTACAGGTGTGAGCCACTGGGCCTAGCATTAGAGCAGGTTTGCTTAGCCTAGTCACTGCTGACATAGGGGACCTGATGATCCTTTGTCACCTGTCCTGTCCTGTGCATCACCGGCTGTGTGGAGGTGGCCTTGGCCTCTCCCCGCCAGGTGCAGTAGCATCTCCCAGTGGCCACAACCAAGAACATCTCCAGATGTTGCCAAATGTCCCCGGGGAGTAAATCCCACCCAGCCTTCCAGTTGGGCACCACTGGACAAAACAAGGCCAGGACGTGGCCCAGGGGTGCAGACCTCTAGTTCCGAGTGTAGATGTTCAGTGTCCTCCCACCCCCAGGCCCAGCCTGCCATTTCACGAGTATACCTCAAACTGCTCTAAAATGGTCTCTTCACATTAACTGGAAGAGACAGCATTGGGGGGTCTATTCTCATATTCCTCTATTGGACATGGATTCTAATTTGCCCTTCCAACTTACCTGTGAAGACACCGAGCTTCAGGAAGTTTCAATTTGTCCCAGAACCAAAGCAGGTGTGTGTGTGTGGGTGGGGGGGTACTGGCACTTGAACGTGGGTCCTGTCTGAGACTTGGGGTTTGATGTGTTACCTCGTCAATGCCTAAAGATGACATTGGTCCAGAGCAGCCCTAGGAAGAAAAGCAGGACGTTTCCTGGTTAGCTGTCCCTCTACAAGAGGGTATTTTTAGCAAAAATGGAGGGAAATCAGCCTTCAGTTCAATTGAAAATACGTCTGGCATTAATTCATTGTTAATTGACCAGGATGAGTTAAAAGATGGCTACTTCCAAGGCCTCTCTAATGGAACTATTAGCAAATTTTCAGGTCAACTAACTCCTGTCACTGCCTGACAAGGGAAATGGCAATCATTTGCCGGTGTTAGCTGGCTCGAGCTGCTCTTGAAAACTGGAATTAGTCATCCCGGCTGTCAGGCTCCGTGTCTGTACTCCCTGTGTAACTCCCGCCCCACCCTCCTTCCCTTCCCTTCAGTGACCTCAGGTTTATCTTAAATATGCATAATTTTTGCCATCTCTTAAGAGTTTTTACTGAAATTTTGTTTGTCCTTCACATAATGTATGTTGATAAATGTTACCGCTCCTATTCACCAGTGTGGAAACTGAGGCTCAGGAGGGGCTTTTCAAAGAAGTTAAATCTCAAGGCCAGATTCCTGCCCACGTGTCCAGCGTCCGTGGCTGTTACGTGCCATCTCTCTGCAGCTCAAGGCCTGGTTCTGCCCAGGTGTCCAGCATCCACAGCAGTCCTGCATCATCTCTCTGTGGCTCAGAACTTAAATCCCAAGGCCAGATTCCCCCCAGGTGTCCAGCATCCACAGCAGTCCTGCGCCATCTCTCTGCAGCTCAAGGCCTGGTTCTGCCCAGGTGTCCAGCATCCACAGCAGTCCTGCGCCATCTCTCTGCAGCTCAAGGCCTGGTTCTGCCCAGGTGTCCAGCATCCACAGCAGTCCTGCGCCATCTCTCTGCAGCTCAAGGCCTGGTTCTGCCCAGGTGTCCAGCATCCACAGCAGTCCTGCGCCATCTCTCTGCAGCTCAAGGCCTGGTTCTGCCCAGGTGTCCAGCATCCACAGCAGTCCTGCGCCATCTCTCTGCAGCTCAAGGCCTGGTTCTGCCCAGGTGTCCAGCATCCACAGCAGTCCTGCGCCATCTCTCTGCAGCTCAAGGCCTGGTTCTGCCCAGGTGTCCAGCATCCACAGCAGTCCTGCGCCATCTGCCCCTCTCCCGCCTTCGCTTGCTTTTCTGTCTTTCTCTCCTGATACCATTTCTTTTTTCCTGCATATTTTTCCTTTTTTAAGTCTAAAGCCTTAGCATGTTGAGATAGCTGGAAAAATGGGAAACCATTTCTACAACAGACCATAGTTTTCTCATTGGACAAGTATTTATTGAAGGCTTACTAAGTTCCAGGAACTCGGTGAGGTGCTGGGGCTGCATAACCCATAAGCTGGAGCCCCCAAATCCTCGGCTTGACTTAACGCCCACCAGAATTTGGTCCTAACTTACCTTTCCAGCTCATCTTGAGCCCCTTCTTGTCCTTCAACCATACGCCAACAATCTCTCTCCACACATGCTGTGAGCCCCCACTCTCTCTTCTGTCTGTCTGTCCTCTCTCCACTACCTGGTGAGCGTCTGTTCCCACATTAAGGTTTCAGGTGTCACCTTCTCTGCTCTTCTGGCAAAGCAGGTGAGTCACCCCACTTCCTGCTGTGATCATTTGTTGGCACTTCCACTGTGAAGTGCTGAGACAGTGCCGTAGTTGTTTACTTCCACTTAGGACACCCAGGCCTGGTGAGGGTTAATGTTAAGTGTCAACTCGGCTGGCCTAGGCGATTTCCACACAGCTGGTGAAATGTGATTTCTGGGGTTGTCTGTGAGGATGTTTCTGGAAGAGATCAGCATTTGACTTGCTGGACTCAGGACACTCCCCACAGCAAAGCAGGTGGGCACCATTCTGTCCCCTGGGAGCCTGGACAGGACCCAAGGTAGAAGAATGGTGGATCTCCTGTCCGTGTCTGTGCTGGGACGTGCATCTTCTCCTGGCCTTGGATCAGCGTCCTAGGCTCTCAGGTCTTCAGCGAGGACTTCCGCCAGGGCCCTCTGGTTCTCAGGTCTTCAGACTCGGGCTGAAGGACACCACTGCTTCCTGGGGCTCCTGCCTGCAGGTGGCAGGTGATGGGACTTCTTACATTCCAAAACGGAACGAGCCAATTCACAAAATCAATCTTCTCTTAAAATCCCATGAGTTCTACTTCCCTGGAGAATCCTAATACCTGCCCGACCCTTGCAGGGAGGGACTATGGCTTACTCAAGTGAGTGCACTCTTGTCTAGCACACAAAGGTCAACTGGTGGGGCGGCACCTGTGGCTCAAGGAGTAGGGCGCAGGCCCCATATACCAGGGGTGGTGGGTTCAAGCCCGGCCCTGGCCAAAACTGCAAAAAAAAAAAAAAAAAGAGTGCAATAACTTCTGCTATCCCATATTAAAAGAAAAAAGGCCAACTGGTGACTATTAGTTGACTTAACTCCAATTCACAAAAGGGAAAAGACAGAAATGCTGTAGCCCAATGTTATTGAAAACAAATAACCAACTTACAACTTATTCATTACCATTAGATGCAACGACTCAAACTTGTCCCTGGGCCTTTGTGTTTGATTAGTGAACACATTCTCCTCTCCTTTTACTTAAAAACACTTTAGAGCAGTGATTTTCAACCAATGCCTCAAAAATGTTTAAAGGTCATTAATTAAATTATTTTCAAAAGACGTTCAAAGCACAGTAAATATATTCTTTTTTTACTCCTTTTTTTGGTCAACATAATTTAAGTGTGTATGAGATAAAGAAAGGTCGAAAAACGTTGTTCTAGGTACTCCCAGTAAACTTGGATTTGATATCACTAATACCAAATGTTCAAGGGTTATTTGCATAATAATAACAGCATTATATAGAAAATTGCAAAGCACTTTTACAAATATGTGTTCTATTCTTCTCAATAATCACGGAAGTCTGTATTTACACAGACAGGAAAACAGGCTCCGAGGTTTGTTCTGAGTTACTAAGCTAGTGAGGAGCAGACTCAACACTGAGGAACAGATCTTCCAACTCCATTCCCAGCTTCTTACGGACACATCTTGCTGTTCTTTTAGGGCAGAAAGTGTTTTTTTCTTTGTTTTTTCTTGTCTGCGCAATGCCCAGAATAGCACACAGAGCAGAGACTCAATATGTTGTTGAATGGAGGAATTTTGTATGCAAGGCTAACGATTCCCTTTTCTCATCTATGTTTAATTTGTTACTTATCTGTCCACTCTCACGCATCCCGTTTAGACCGAGTTTGTGGGGTTCCTGCAATTGCCTGCCACTGTGCTCAGCTAAACTGTTCAAGGATGAATAAGACACAGTTACCTTTGCACCTCCAGGAGCTTGCAAAGTACCTGGTACATAATGTGTGCTTAATTAACAAATTCTTTTGCACAAATAATTGCAGAAAGCTTGGGAGCTGGCATTTATGATTAAAGTAATATTGAACTGTTTTCTCCTTTCTTTCATCTAATCTTTACACTAATCTACTATTTTCCATGTTTTTACATATGGGAAAACTGAGGGTCTGTGGTATTTAATGCTTCTGCCACAATTGTGCTTGGATTTAAAACCCAGGTCGCCTTTGAGAAGCAGCCATATCATAACAGGAAGAGTTAGCTGTGGCATCAGAGAACTGGCCATGAGTCCCAGCCCTGCTGTGTGGTAGTTGTGTGTCCTTGGAGAAGGTGATCATCTCTTTAGGAGTCAGGGTTCCCCACACACAACAAGAATACTAATGCCTCGCTACTGACCACGCAGCTCACCTAGCTCGCCTACTCCACCCACCCTAGCCCCCAACCCGTGGATAAGAACAGGGCCTGCTACCTGACACCTGTGGCCATCCAGCTTAGATAGCAACTGACTCTTGAAATTTAAGACATTATAAGGAACAACTATCTATAGGTAGTTGTTGACAACTCGTATTAGAACATGTAAATTAACTTATGCAGCTTTGGCAAGTGTGTGTTCCTGTGAGTGTGGTAGAAAGAGCCTGTGTTTGGCGGGCAGGTGGGTGTCTTTAAGTCCCACCTCAGCCCACGCTCACCTAGCTATGTGACCTGAGGCCCATCATCACGTCACACTGAAACCACTTTCCTCCTGGGTAAGATGCAGACAGTCGGTTGGTAGGAGAGTGAGCTAAGACAAGCTTCTAACATGAGCCCAGCTCACAGCAGCTTTCGCTGCCCTCAAATGTCATTGTCTGCACAGTGACGTGCACCCCGGTTGGTCTTCTCCTCTACAACTGTGGTCGTGTGCTCTTTTTTAATTGTCTTCTGTCCCATAGAGATAAGATTCAAAAATGTTGTCTACTATTTGCTGGATTTGTTCTGAGTTCAGACTTTAATTATCAATTGTGTTCTGTGATTCTAATTCTTGCTGTTCCCACTTTACTCATCTCTGATTTTTGTCAGTAAGGGAAAATGTCCAGAGTCAAACATGACTCCAAAGGAAAGACATTATAAGGAAAACAATAATGGTGGGAAAACAAACCCACCATCCCAAAGGTGCATGGAAGGAATGTGACCCACCATCCCAAAGGTGTGCCAAAGGAAAGTGACCCACCACCCCAAAAGAAAGTGACCCACCATCCCAAAGGTGCAAAGGAACATGACCCACCACCCCAAAGGTGCTCCAAAGGAACATGACCCACCATCCCAAAGGTGCTCCAAAGGAATGTGACCCACCATCCCAAAGGTGTGCCAAAGGAAAGTGACCCACCACCCCAAAAGAAAGTGACCCACCATCCCAAAGGTGCAAAGGAACATGACCCACCACCCCAAAGGTGCTCCAAAGGAAGGTGATCCACCATCCCAAAGGTGGTCCAAAGGAAAGTGACCCACCATCCCAAAAGTGTCACCCCTGAATTATTTTCTGTGATTCTCTTAGACAACTCCCCGTGGGAAGAGAATCCTGGGATTTTTGTTCTTTTATGACCACTGTATATCGGCTGCTCAGTATCACATTAACTGTAAAAAGCTATACAAATGTTAGCTATAGAAGTATTTAATGTTTTACTAAGTTATGAACAAAAACTGGAAAAGTGAATTATTTTTCCTATCATTGTTAAGGCCCTAAACTCTACTCACAACCGTGACCCTCTTCCTTTAGTCCTGACTTCTCACCTAGAACGCTCCGTTGTACTCACTGCCTTGAGATGATCCAAGCTCCATATTTTAAAGGGCATTCATGAGTTTTCCCAGGATTCCCTCCTGGCCCGATTTCCTATTCATTCCTCTGCTCCCTGCCCTTCATGTGAAACTCTTGATCCAACAAGAAGCTACGCTCGCTGTTCATAAATGGTTCCATGCCCTTCCTGGCTTCCTTGCCCTCGACTGAGCCATTTCCTGTGTTCTTGTCCTCTTCACCCCCAGCTGTCCAGTCCTGGGCCACATCATCACTCTTGCCCCTCAGGCTTGAACTGACTGGTCGTCGGACCACTCGCTGGCAGCTGATTGCACAGAGTGGAGTGTATCGGTGGCTTCCTGAGGCTTTCTCGCTTAATGGTGACAACAGGGGCAGCTTGTGTCTCGCCTGCTATGGGCTGCGTGCTTCGTGAACGTGACCCAGCCTCACAGTGACCCTGTGTGGGAGGTCCCCCGTCTGTAGATGAATAATCAGAGGTACAGAGCCGTTTTATAAGTTGCTGGTAAATGGGAGCACCGAGACTCACACCCTTGCCTAACTCCTCCACCACCCCAGGACTGTCTGTGTTTTTATAGTATTTATAAAGGTCAAATGATGTGACCAAAGCTGGTGACAGCCAGCTCAGCCCAAGTTCAGACAGCTGTCCAATATACTAAACATGTGACCACCATTCCTGTATTTAACATTGGTTTTGTTGCTTAACCGAACACACAGAAACCTCGCTTAGGTACCAGAGTGGTTGGGCACATGAGTGACTAGCAGTTAAGGCACCAACAACGGAGTTCATGATGTGTGTGGTGGCTCAGGGCAGGACCATGGGCTGCTGTGGGAGATACAACTAACAGACCCTTAGGAAACCTGGGGGACTTGGTGGCTTCTTTTTGAAAAGTGATTACCCAGGTATTGGTATTGATTTTGTTTTTGATTGATTGTTTAAAGCAAAGGCTGTCTTTGCCGTGACTTCTTTTTTGTTCAGCTAATACCAAAGTTACTCTGTCCGGACTCTGGGACTGGCCAGGGAGGAAAGCCAAGGGCAGCCAGGGACTATTGAAGCCCCAACCCGGAGTTCCGGAGAAAACATCAATGTGCTCCTGTTCTCTCCAACGCAGGCCAGCTGCTCAGCGGCAGGTATGTGTGAAGCAAAAGCGGTGGCAATAGAACAGTAATAAACCTTTTGCGTGCCTGCAGCCACTGTAACGAGAAAACCCAATGTAAATGGCCTGCAAGGCCCCGGTGGGGTGTGCTGGGGCTGTGCCATTCACACATGTCTGGCATATGGCGCCCATAAGTACAGTATAAATGATGGAAATACAATTAAACTTCTTTTCTTTCATTTTTCTGGGGGAATGGTGTGGGGAAATGTTGCAAATAGTGCATACATGTAAATTGAGAGAGATTTGTAAATGGGTCTGCACGCAGCTGGTTGTAGTGTGGTTGCCTTAATAATAATCAAGCATGGTGCCTGCACGGAATAGTAATAACCTGCACCCAAACCCTCCTGTAAGAACTGCAGCCCCTGGCTGGCTCTCTTCTAGATTCACGTGGCTCTGTCCCCTGGTAAACTGATACTCAGCATCTAAATCTGGGTGTCGCACACAGAAGTTCATGGATGCCTCACGCCTACCCTGTATTCTCCAATAATTTCCTCTGTAATGAAACTAACATTCTGACCTCCACTGGCCTGACTCCCTTTGCCTATCTCAGCCGACTCAGAGCTCAAGGAGAAGAGGGTCCTATTGGTTGGATCACCCTCAACACCCGGGCAAAGACTAATAGCAACGCATGGTTAGCCCTTGGCCGAGCTGCCAGCCCAATAAAGGAGAGCTGTTGTTAACTAGGAGTGATAAGGGCGCAACACACTTGCTTCCACTTTTTTCTGGTGCTAAGGGGACCCAGTAGTTCTGAAAAGTCAGAGGCTCCAGGACCCCCTAGAAACGTTTGGAAGGGAGCCAGCACTGCCATCAGGAGGGGGAGAATGTCAGTGAAAGCCACAGGAAATGCGTCATCGGCAGAGAGGAGAATTTTGGCTTTGGGTAGAAAGTTAAAAACAGAGAAGGGGTTTGAGCAGATTCCCTAAAGAAAGTTCGAAACAGAGAAGGAGTTTGACCAATTCCCTAAATCAAAAGTTTTTGAGCTCTCTCTCTGCATCAGAAATATAAAAGTACCTTTTAAAAAATGTCAATAACCAAAACACATAAACTCTCAGTTAGGGGGATTTGGTTCAAGAAATCTGCTGCAGGGCTAGGTGCAGTGGCTCACGCCTGTGATCCCAGCACTCTGGGAGGCTGAGGCAGGAGGATCGCTTGAGCCCGAAACTTTGAGGCTGCTGTGATCTGTGACACCACAGTACTTTACCCAGGGTGACAGAGTGAGACTCTGACTCAAAGAAAAGAGCAATCTGCTGTACATCAAGTTACTACATTTCAAATATATATAATAATATATATGTGAAAATTGTTAAGAATAGAAAATTGTTAAGTGTTTTCACCAAAAAACGGATGTGACATAATTCATATGTTGATAGCTTGATTTAGCCATTCCGCAATGTAAACATATATCAAAACATCGTGACGTACACTATAAATATATGGGATTTTTACTTAAATAAACAAACAGTAATAAAGATAGCAGCACTGAAGCTTCATTCCCAGAGGCCCTCACTGAAGTAGGGTGGGGCCCAGCCATCGGCCCTTTTCAACGGTCCACAACACAGCCAGGTTGAGAACCACTGCCCGCAGAACAACAGACGCAGGATTCTGCCCAGTTTGGGGACTGCACTATCTGGTTCAGATCCTGGCTCTGCCACTTATTAACTCTAGGACATTAGGAAAGGTGAGTAAGCTTGCTGTTCCTCAGTCATCTTACCTACAAACGTAAGATGAAAATAGTACTTGCTTCCTATGGCGGACACAAAGATTAAGTGAGTTAAAATACATAACACAGTTAACACCTGGCATGTGGTGAGGCCCACTAAATATAAGCTATTTTCATCTCATCCACGTGTCTAATTTTTCTTCAAGTAAGATTTAGAAAGAGTTCCACAGCCAGAATTTCTTATAATTTACTTACAAACAAGTAACTACCAAAAACCAGTTTTATGATGTGTTGTTTTCCTGTGAAATATCCGAAATGAAGAATCGTGCGCATACTCATCCGTTAACTCACTCAGAATCACTCATTTGCTTCCAGGGTCTTTGGACAGGAGTTTGGGCTCTGAATCCAGACTGCCTGGCTTTGAATCCTGGCTCTGCTACTTACAGCTGTGTGACTTTGGGCAACCTACTTAACGTCTCTGTGCTTTAATTTCCTTACCTGTCAAACAGGAGACAGGAGAGCTCCTCCCTCATAAGTTATCGAGAGGCGTACAGAAGTTTATTTATGGACATTGCTTAGAACAGTATCTGGTACATAGTGAATGTTCATCAAATACTAGGTATTACAAGTATTTCTCTACTCCATCATGCACATCCCATCACCCTACTATACCCATACACGTACACACACCGACTCCAGGATGTGAGCCCTATGACAGCAGAGACCTTTTCTGTCTTAGCACTATTTCCAGAGCCTGAAACTATGCCTAGAAGACACAGTTGTTGCACTCAATCCTTCTATATGCGTTTCTTAAGAGCCTGTTACATGCTGGGCGCTGCAGTAGGCGGCCACGTGTTCTGTGCAAAGAGGCCAGGGTTCAACACTACCCCTGCTTTATTACTACCAGCAACAGGCGTCCCCCCCCGGGCCTAGGTCCCCTCTCCTACAGGGCAAGGGAGTGGCCTGCATGAGTTCCTCCGTGTCCTCCCTGGCCACCACTTTCCTGGGGATAGAGCCCTGCACTTCCACGGCTACAGGAAAACCGCCCAGTTCTTCAGTGAACTCTTGCCCTGTGAGTTGGTGGCAAGGAGGCTGTTTGTTTAGCCAAACTGTTTGTTGAGCTCACACCAGAGAGGGATGTTTTTCTAGACCATGCCTATTAAAGCTGTGCTTTATGCTTCAGGGATTTGTTTAACCTTTCAGAACTTCCCCCCGCTCTGGAGTTGAGAAACTTGATTTTCCTTCAGCATGTACTACGTTGGAGGCTCCAAGGCCCACCAGGCATTTGTCTTTATTTAATTATTTATCCGGAAGGTTCCATCTTGGGATTGCCTTGGGAGTAGGTGTTGCCAACAGACAGGATACTTCATGGGAGCCTGTGGAATGAGTTCCTTACTGAGGCTCCATGGATAAGGTAAGAAAACTTTCCAGGGACTTCTAGGCCTCCCAAAGCCTCTGGCACAGTTAGTTTGAGCTGAGGGGTGTTGACCCCCATACGTGTGATGAAACGCAAAAGGCAAAAAGGAGTTTAAGAAGTTTTTCCCTCTTCTCTTCCCTAGATGTTGACTTTTTCCTACAAAAGAGAAATACATTTGTTCCTGAACCCTGATACATGAGGTGATCCCAGGAATTCCATCCCTGCTACAGTCAGGGAACAGGCCCTCCCAAGGCCTCTGAGCAGCCCCTGGCTCTGGTCCATGCCTGGGGTCCCGCCTGGTCTCTGCTAACCCTGCTGCAGCTTCTGCCAACTGACGTGGCTCCCTGAGCAGCTGTTTTTCCTCTCTGGGCCACAGTCCTTCCTTCTAGAGCTGGGGAAGTTGTCACAGTGAATTGTGAGGCTGCTTCTAATCTAAAATTCCATCGGGCTGACATGCCTCTGCCTCTGGAGACCACCATCTTGAACTCCATTCTCCCGACCTAGGATAGGAGTGGGCAGTCTTTGGGGGTGAAGGTTCAGAGAGTAAATATTTAAGGCTTGTGGTTATGTGGTCTCCGATGTACCCACTTAACTCTGCCATCGAAGCAGAAAGCAGACACACACACACCCCACTTAAGCAAATGAGTGTGGCTGTGTTCCAACACAACCACATTTACAAAAACAGGTGGCTGGCCTGCTGCCTGTGCTTTGCCCCCTCCTGACCTTCTTGCCCCCCACCCCCAGCCCACATACATACAGGTCCTATGCATTCTGACTGGTCTTGCTGATGACACCCCAGTACACACCCCAAACAATTCCAAGATGGCGGCAATCTATCCCCAAAGTACAGCAGCCGGAATGTGTTGGTCTGGCTTTCTTTGGTTGCCCATTTATCCATCCATTCTTTCTCTATTCATTTTACTCAACATATGTTTACTAATCATCTACCATACAACAGACATCTGTGAGTTCTGGGAATACACAGAAAATGTGCCCACATCTTGTGGGCAGCTCAGCTCGGTGCTGGGAAACAGGACACTTCTGGAGAGAGCTGTCCACGGCCTGGGGAAGCTCGCTGTCCTTTCTCCTGTCCTCCATGACCAGCATTGGCCCAGGATCCTGAGAAACACCTGCATTCTAATTGTGTCTCTTTATTTGGTTTGTAAGTATGATCACCCCTCTACCCATCCCCTAGTCCTTTGAATTTGAGGAGGTGTTTTCTCTTTAGCTAAATGAGATTTGGTCATATTTTCTATCTGTCCTAGAGGACATAGCAGAAAACTGCAGGAAAGAACCTTCTCTTAGACTCTGAACACAAATAGATAACCTTTGGGATAACTTTGTCAAGAGAACATTTCATTCTTAGAATTTCTTATATACTCATGTCCAATCCTAGCTAAACCATGGGGGAAAAGATGCCAAAATGTAGTCAAGTCAACTGAGTCACTCCTTTTGCAAGAAGATTTCAGTAGCAAGGAAAAAAAAAAAAGAGGCAAATCAATATTCCTTTGTCTGGGCCAGGAAAAGAGCTAACGCTGTTTAGGTCATTAAAGAGCCATGACCACAAGTAAAAACCAATACCTCCCATCGTTAGTAGTAAAGTTGCTGTTGAGTTTTATATCTCTCATAAGGAGATACACATAAATTTTAGATATGGCAAGCTTGGGAAGTAAAGGGACTCCCAAATATTGGATACGGAGATTGGAGAACTTTCTCATTTGAAATTATAATAAAATTTTCTGGTAACAGATACATTTTGTTATTTTTTTTAGGAGAAAATTATCTTTGACTAATAACAGATCATGGAAGTGATGATCAGAATAATGGTTTCATCCAGAAAATGCATTAATTGACCTGGTTTATTACCAATTTCAGATGACTAGATTCCATTGATTGCATAATACATAACTGGGTTGAGTGAATGAGGGCCCACCTCTTTCTCATTTTTTTTTCTACCGTCTTTCCTTTCTCAAATGTTTATTGAGTCCCTTACAATGTTTGAAGCACTGAAGTAGGTTCTGGAACAAAAATGAGAGAGGACATATTGCCATTTTGTTTCAAACCCTTCAGTGTCTGTCCGGCCAGCCTCTTCCGCTGCAGCCTCCCACTTCTGTCTTTGGTGCCAGTGTCATCTGGGCCTTCCGGTCTCTCCTGTGCTCCACATCTGTCCCCCCAGGGCCTTCGTACACATTGCTTCCTTTGCCCAGACCCACAGCCTGCAGACGCACCTGCCCTGCCTAACCCCGTTCAGCCTGAAAGCTGCGGGTTGAATCCCTTCTTCAGGGAAGCCTTGACCAGGCCTGGACATGGTTTGATCTCTTTGTTGCCTGCTTGCTTTGAGGATGCTCGTCCTGATTCAATCAATTATCTGCATAGTTGCTGTGATTACTAGTTTAACACCTCCCTTCTGCTTTAAATCAAAAACCTGGGAAGGACTGGTTCCCCACTATCCCACAGATCTCAGGCCCTGCTCAGCATGGGGAGAAGGCCCAGCACAGGGAATGGAGACTCACCGTGGACCCTGGGAAACCCCAAGGGTCACCTTGATCCAGTTTCACCATTTTGCCTCTGATCAATCTTGTAAAAGAAGTAGTAATGATTACACTCATAAACTTGTCAAGATTTTTAGATAGAGTTTATTTTTTTTAAATAGTTCTACGTTCAGATCATGCCAAAATCTTATAGACAATAGAAAAAGAAAAATACTTCAGGCAGAGCCTGTGGCTCAAAGGAGTAGGGTGCCGGCCCCCTATGCCGGAGGTGACAGGTTCAAACCCAGCCCCCAGCCAAAAAAAAAAAAAAAAGAAGAAATAATTCATAATCATTCTACTTAATCTGGATACACCTGATATTAAAATTAGAGAAAATATATTATTATAAAGGGGAAATTACAAACATATTTCACTTATAAATGAGGATATCCTAAACAACATATTAACAAGTTGAATTAAAAATTCATGTTTAAGTAATGTACTTTGGTCAAAATTAATCTGTTTTTTTGAAATTATCCTTTACTTTTACTTATAAATATTAGTTGTCTATTTTTTGAGACTTTGGAAAAAAATAATAGGAAGTTAACTGATGACTCCATACTGAGCTTCAGAGTCAAAGCGTTCTATAATAGACATACTCTTATCTGACAATGTGCATGTTACTTTCTTTGCATTATTATTATTATTATTGCTTAATATTTCAATGCAGCAATTGTCTGATTTCTTTTCTGAATGTATTTATCTTCATTTGTTCTTTAGGAGGTTTTTGTTTCTAGTCCTTATCTTAAACATTGTTGTTGTTATTAAGTTTTAAGCCTTTTTAATTTTGTGAAGGCAAAAAGTGGAAACCTAAAAAAAAAAAAAATAGTTCTAGGGTCACAGCAACCGTGAGTGGAAACTGCCACACACACAGAACCTGCTCCCCTCTCAACACGGGGCACCTGATGAACCCGCACGGATATATCATTATCTTCCCAAGTCCACACTTTATATTAGGATCCAGTCTTGGCGTTCCCTGCTCTGTGAGTTTTAACGAATGCACCACCTCCCGTATTCACCATGCAGCGCCATGTAGTTTCACTGCCCTGAAATCCTCTGTGATCAACGTACTCTTCCCTCCTCCCCTCACCCCTGGCACCCTGGTTCTTTGCTATCTCCATGGCTTTGTGTTTCTAGAATGTTATATTATTGGAACCATGCCCTGTGCAGACTTTGCAGACTGGATCCCTTGGCTTAGTAACACACATGTCAGGTTTCTGTGTGTCTTTCTATGGCTTGAGAGCTCCTTTTTTTTTTTTTTAAGCTCTGAATAATATTGCATTGACTAAATGTACCACAATTTATCTAGATGTACCTGTTGAAGGAGGTCTAGGTTAATTTTAAATGTTGGCAATTGTGAATAAAGCTGCTGTAAACATCAACTGCAAGTCTTTGTGCAGATATAAGTTTTTAACTGCTTTGAGTAAATAGCAAGAAGCACCAGGGTTGGGTCAAGTACAAAGAGTAGGATTTTTTTGAGCCTAAATCTGCATTTTTTTTTTTTTGGCCGGGGCTGGGTTTGAACCCACCACCTCCGGCATATGGGACCGGCGCCCTACTCCTGAGCCACAGGCGCCGCCCAAGAGTAGGTTTTTTTTGTTGTTGTTGTTGTTGTTTTGTAGAGACAGAGTCTCACTTTATCGCCCTCGGTAGAGTGCTATGGCGTCACCGCTCACAACAACCTCCAACTCTTGGGCTTAGGCAATTTCTTGCCTCAGCTTCCCGAGCAGCTGGGACTACAGGCGCCCGCCACAATGCCCGGCTATTTTTTTTGTTGCAATTTGGCCAGAACTGGGTTTGAAACCTCCACCCTTGGTATATGGGGCCGGGGCCCTACTCACCGAGCCACAGGCGCTGCCCTAAGAGTATGTTTTGTAAGAAACTGCCAACCTGCCTTCCAAAGCAGGTGCAACATTTCGCATTTCTGACAGCGATGAGTGAAAGTTCCTGCTGCTACACATTATTCTAGCATTTGGTATTGGCAGTGTTTGGGCCATTATTTTGGCCAAAATGGTATCTCCCTATTGTTTTAATCTGTAACTCCCTACTGGCATATGATGTGCAAGGCATTTTCACATCCTTATTTGCCATCTGTGTGCCTTCTTTGGTAAAATGTTTAAGTAGGTGTTTGGCCCATTTTTGCAGTTTTCTTTTTTTTTTTTTTTTTTGACCGGGGCTGGGTTTGAACCCACCACCTGCGGTATATGAGTGAATTTTTTCAAGCCTCTACTCCTTTGAGCCATAGCCAGTTCGGCCCGTTTTTAAATGGATTGGTCATTTTCTTGTTGTTGAGCATTAAGAATTCATCATATATTTCAGTAACAGCCCTTTATCAGGCACGTCTTTTACAATATTTTCTCCTAGTCTGTAGCTTGTTGCTTTCTTTTAAATTAGAAATCTTGAGCTCTTCTTGATGGTAGTTTTCTGCTCTTTGGATTCTTACAGCTTCTTAGGTTTTCCTGTTCCAGAGTTAGGAAATGATTTCAGAGCCTTTCCCCCCACATGTTTTGTTGCAGAGTTAACTTTTATAAGTTGTCAAGCCACAGGAAGCTTTATTTGTCTTTTACACCCAGAAGACCAAACTCTAGGCTGTTATTTTGTGCCAATAACACCTAAAGACAAGTTTCCAAAAATTTCTGAGACCATATATTGTAAGACGCTTGCCTGTAACATATAGCATTTAAATTGAATTACGGGTTCATGCTAGCCTTAGCAATGAAATAAAACTACGCAACAACAAAAATAAAGTCTATTAAAGGGACTCAAGAGATCTCACAGGTCCTATTCCTTTAGAACATAATAATTGGATTATGAGAAGAATATTGAATAATTAAGACAACATGCAAATTCAAAGTCTTTACCACCCTGCCAAGGATCACTCTCAATTCAGTGTGTGCAGACACAGTCCCAAGTTCCAAACAAGTTACCTATTTTGGAAATACTGACCTCTGAGTATAGACATTTTCCCCTGTGGTCTTTCTGTTCCCTGTCTGTCTGACTGAGCCCTAGTTTCAGCGCTGCAGATGTGCATAAATATTTTGACTTTTTTTGACCGACTTCAGCTTGGCAGCCCTCCTCCTCTTTAACCTCAGTGTTATTTTAGCGCTCTATTAATTTCAGAGTTTGTTTGCACAGATTAGATTCTTAACCCAGTTGTCTACGTCTTTCTCACATGAACTGTTTTACAATAGAATATGGTGCAGTGTATGTTTGTTTCTGATGATAACCTTTCGAAGTTTCTGTTTCTTTTTCTGCTAAATAGAAAACATATCTGGGGCGGCGCCTGTGGCTCAGTGTGTAGGGCACCGGCCCCATATACCAAGGGTGGCGGGTTCAAACCCAGCTCCGGCCAAACTGCAACAAAAAAAAAATAGCCAGGCGTTGTGGCGGGCGCCTGTAGTCCCAGCTGCTTGGGAGGCTGAGGCAAGAGAATTTCCTAAGCCCAAGAGCTGGAGGTTGCTGTGAGCTGTGTGATGCCACGGCACTCTACCAAGGGCAGCAAAGTGAGACTCTGACTCTACAAAAAAAAAAAAAAAAAAAAGAAAGAAAACATATCTGTTTCTACCTTAGAGTTGTTGTAGCATCGTCAGATAGCAAGAGTTCCGTAAATTTAGTGGTGATAGTAGTGATGATAATGAAGAGTCCTGTTTATTTCGATTGGACATCAAACACCTGACCACAGTAGGGCATCACTGCAATGTACCCAGCACAGGGGGAGCTGCGGTGGGCACAGAGCCACGTGTGGGAGAACCTGTGGATACTTTCCTAGGTGAATCCCATTTACAAAGGCATCTCGTTCAGACAACACAGGGAACGAGAGTGCGCAGCCTCTTGGGGTGAGTAGAATCAAGTGTTTGAAATTAGAGCTGCCTTCAAGAATCTGGGCTTACGGCATCTACCTAAGTAGGCTTTATTTTCCCTGATGGGGCTCCTTCTTGTCACCTTTTTTTCTAATTACAATGGCAATACATACTCATTGTAGCGACCTTGGAGATCCCAGAAAAAAAAACAAACAAACAGAGAAAATTAACATCATCCAAATTCTCACTACCCAGATAAATGCTATTAAGATGTGGATCCCTTCACTTATAAATGTAGGTGTTTATGTGTAAATGTTTGGAAAGAGAGACGGAGTGAGTAGGGGATTTCCCCCCCTTTCCAGTTCTTTGACCCCACTAGCAGGATCTCTGTGGGTTTTTGTTTTGTTTTGAGACAGAGTCTCACTTTGTCACCCTGGGTGGAGTGCCATGGCATCATAGCTCACAGCCTCAAACTCTTGGTCTCAAAGGATCCTCCTGCCTCAGCCTCCTGAGTAGCTGGGACTAAAGGCGCCGGCCACAACACCTGGCTAGTTTTTCTATTTTTTAGTAGAGACCCCATCTCTTGCTCAAGTGATCCACCTGCCTCAGCCTCCCAGAGTGCTAGGATGACAGGCGTGAGCCACTGTGCTGGGCCAGACGCCCGGCCAGACCCAGGCATTTTCCCTGTGTCAGATGGAGTTTCCTTGACCTCAGGGAACTACGGGGTCAGCTCCTATTGGAGCAATGCCCATGTGATCCAGCTTGGGCCAATTGAATGAAAAGGGAATTACAGGGAGGTTTTGACTTCTTTCATGGAGTTAGAAAAACAGAGAATCCATTTTGTTGTCAAGTGAATTTTTTCAAGCCTCTGAGCCGCTTGTTAGAAGGAAGTGGTTTGAAGACTCTCAGTACCTGAGGGTATCTGGAAAAGGTTCATTATTTCTAATCGGTTGGGCTCACTTGACCTACATATTTGTTCATTATCATTTATTCATCTATTATTTATTTATTCACTCCACAAACATGCCTGTCCTCAGAAAGGTAAAACCCAATAGCAGAGACGGAATTCCAGGCAGAATGAAGGAAGCTCCATTTTAAAGGCTCAGCCTGAGGGTCTGGCAGGACAGGGCAGAGATCAGAGTACGGGACGGGGCAAGTGCTGGTGGACGAGTTGGGGTGTTAGAACTGAAAATCTTTGAGAGGAATTAGGATTCTGGGAGGCAGGGTGGGTGGGGGCCACCTGCATCCCAGCTGAGGGAACAGCTAGCAGAGAGATGGCGGTGGAAGCGGGGCACACTCTGGGGACTGTCAGCGCTGTGGGGGTGGCGGTCCCCCATTTACTGAGGACTTACGTCGTGCCGTGCCCTGTGTTAAGGGCGTCATGTGTCACCTCGCTTGATCCTCCCAATCCGTGAGGTCAGACCTGTGTGTAAAACAATCTGTCCGAGGTCCTGTGGTGAGGACATGAAATCCCTGGTCAGGTCTCCAAGACCTATGCTCTCAAGAGTGACCAGTCCACAGTGGGAGCTTGGCAGCAGGGGGTCCACACTGGGAAGTTTTGGAGTCCTCCTGGGGTGCTGAGATTTGACCAGTAAGTAACCTGGACAAAGGGATAGGGCCTTGAAGAGCAAAGCTGGGAGAAACCCTCCAAATGTCCAGCTGAAAAGGCCCAACTGAGTGAGAGGTTTGCTTTCTCTTTTGGGTTTTCCTCCTAAAAGCTGCCAGTTACAGAATGCATGGGGGAAAGGGAGGGCCATGTGTAGAGACATGAGGGAGATCAGGAGAAAATCCCAGAACGATGAGAAAAATAAAATGACCACGGGGAGAGTCAGCAGCACTGACGCCCCGGGAGCCCCAGAAGTGCACAGACCCCACTCCCTCGGCCTTGCTGAGGCCCACATCCCCCAAACTCGGAGGGAATCCAGGGGAACGATTGAGCCATCCACTTAGCATAACTTATTTTAAGTCCTGGCTGGAAGCCAGGCTAGTACCTGAACTCACCGCGTGTACTCACAGCAAAACTGCTCTGCTTCCGGGCTAACAAAGCAACTGTTAATGGGAGTAATTAAGAGCCTTGGGGGTGATTTATACCTTTTGTTACTGTTCAAGTCGAAGTTACCAAAGACAACAATTATTAGTAACACAGGTGATCCTTAACCCAAGAGAGGATGGCTGGGGCACGGAGCCCCAGCTCCTACTACCCCAGGCCTGGAATTCACAGAAAAGGAAGCGAGTGGGACCCAGAGGCGGGAGAATTAGGAAGCAGTGCTTGGGGGTGGGGGGGCCTCAGACTGGGAAATGGGAAAGTCTTCAGCCTCTTTAACAAAGATAAAATATTGAAAAACTCCGGAATAGGAGAGATGACAGCCCTCCAGAGCCAATCTTCTTGTGAAACACTTAACTTCATTGGCTAAATATTAAAAATATGATCATGGAGAGAAGCATTGTGTAAGTTGATATCAATGCCAGTTGGGGCTGAATGTAAAGAGGGTGCAAGTCCTAAGATTTATCTTGAGGAAGTCACATACCACCAAAGAGGGAAAGGACAGTCCTGTGAGAGCCCCTGCTCTTGGGGGACTCGGAGCACAAATCATTGAACCACCCTCCCTCCGTGCGGGTCTGGACTGCGGCTTCCCGGAATGCCTTGTTCTGGGCCCTCCTGGGCCTTCCCTCTAGTCTCTGGGTAACTAACTACCCACCACAGTGAGCCTATTAAGTTCTGGGATTCTCACATTGCCCCTGACTCATTCCTTTTTTTTTTTGAGCTATAATTTACATACTGTCTGTTTTGTGCTGCTATAAAGAAATTCCTGAGACTGGGTAATTTATAAAGAAAAGAGGTTTGTTTGGCTCATGATTCTACAGACTGTGGGAGAAGCATCATGCCAGCCTCCGCTTCTGGTGAAGCTTCAGGGAGCTCCCTTCCAAGCGGAAGAGCCCCTTTCCCTATCAGACCATTAGCAGGGGTATGATTTGCAAATACTTTCTCCCATTCTGTGAGCTGTATTTTTATTTACTTGGTGGTGTCCTTTGACGTACAAAGGTTTTAATTTGATGAAGTGACATTATTTATTTTTTCTTTGGTTGTTGTGCTTTGGGTGTCATATTTAAGAAAACTGTCTCCTAACTCAAGGTCATGAAGATTTATATTTATGTTTCCTTCTGAGAGTTTTATAGTTTGGGCTCTTTCTTTTTGGTCTTTGATTTATTTTGATTTAGTTTTTGTATATGGTGTGAGGTATGAGTCCAAATTCATTCTTTTTCATTCATTCTCTTTCTTTCTGGGAAGCTGGAACATCCAGTTTCTCCACATTATTTATTCCAAATACCATTCTTTCTCTACTGAATTGATTATAGATTTATTTCTGAACTATCAATTCCACTCCACCAGCCCATCTTGATGCCAGTTCCATATTTCTTTATGTTCCTCCTTCTTGTGTTATGGTTATTTCATCTTTCATGATTTTTACACGTCATATTAAAAATGCTGAACTTGGAATCAAGAAGTCCTCTCGTGGCTAGCAACGTTTAAACTGCTCTTTTAAGGTTCATTTCCACCCAGTTAGTAGAGATTAGGAAATACAGAAAAATACAAAGAAAAAATTAAAATGTCACCCCAACAACCTGACTAATATGAGGCCACTAGCGCCTCTAAAGTTGAGACCTGTATCAAGAAGTATAAGGCCAGGCTCAGTGGCTCACACCTGGAATCCTAGCACTCTGGGAGGCCGAGGCAGGAGGATCGCAGGAGCTCAAGAGTTTGAGACCAGCCTGAGCAAGAGCAAGACTCTCATTTCTTGGAGAGAAAAAAAAGAAGTTTAAGACTTTTGATACATAATGCCAAATTACCTTCAGAAATATTGTGCCATCGTATAGACCACCAGCAGTTTAAAGAATGCAGAAAGAAATGGTGGTATAATTGGCGGGAGCCCAGTTTTAGAGATGTAAGCTTTGGGTTCACTTTTAGTGCACACACTTCATTAGGGGCGATGTAAGAGAGCTGGCAAGCAAGGTGGCTCCAAGCCCCGAGGTCCCAGACATCCCCCCTTTTGAAAATGCCTCCCACATCATGTAAACACATTAGAATACATCCACATCCAACTTCACACACACTTTTTTTTGCTTTTAAAATAGTAAACTTGCAAGAATTATTTAATTTTCTTTGTGATTATATATGTAATCATATACATATATAATTATATTATAATTATATATGTATATAATATAATAATTATATTATAATTATAATAATTATATTATATATAATATATAATTATATAATTATATATATCATTGTATGTTATATGTAATCATATACATATATAATCACAAAGAAAATTAAATAATCACATATATATAATCATAAGACAATACAATCATCGACTTATTACACTGAACCAATTGACATAATAAAACATTTTGTAAACATTTTAATTAAACACGTTCGGTTGTCTCCTGGTATGCGTAGGGGACCCCTCTTCAGAGCCTCCAGAAGATACCAAAGTCCATAGATGTTCAAGTCCCTGATACAAAAGGTTACAGCGTCTGCACCTAGCCTGTGAACATTCCCTGGTGTATTTCAATCATCTCTGCATTATTTATAATACTTCATACAATGCAAATGCTGTGTAATGGTCCTTGTTATATTGTTTGTATGATTTTTCATTGTTATACTATTTATTTATTCTTTTAAATATTTGATCAGCAGTTTGTTGCGCCCACAGTTGCAGAACCCATGACGTAGATGGCCAGTTGTACTAATTTTTATTTTGCATTGTTCCTTTTATTCCTTCATTTAAAAAAAATTATAGATTCACATGAAGTTTTTGGAAAGAATACTTTGCCCCGTTTTCCCCAATGTTAACGTTTTATAAAACTGTTGTACAATCTTACAACCAGGATAATGCCCCTGTACCCCCAACCACCTATTCAGGTTATTCATTTTACTTGTACTCTAAGTGTAAGTGCTATACAATTTTATCACCTGTACTGGTTTGGACACAGCCAAGGCACTAAACAGTTACAGCATCACAAGAACCCCTCGTGTTGCCCTTTTGCAATATTCTTTTAATATTTCAAGGAGAATAATTCTAGGTATCAAATACTACCCATAGAAAGCCACGGTCCCTACACACTGTGACGTTGGTGCCTAGAGAATGAAACTGCCCTGCTGTCAGGACAGGGTTGGATGTCTTTGCATGTGGGTGGAAGTGATGTGACCAGATTCCAAGGGAATTGATTTCATAAACTGACAGTAAAGTACTGCTGTAAAGGTGCTAGCCCTGGAATTGAATTGCTTGGCTTCAAAGATACCAACACCAATATTTCTTTCTTTCTTTTTTTTTTTTGTTTTGAGATAGAGTTTCACTTTGTGTCCCCGAGTACTGGTGTCATAGCTCACTGCAACCTCAGACTCCTGAGCTCAAAAGATCCTCTTGCTTCAGCCTCCCACGTAGCAGGGACAACAGGCGCCCATCACAATGCCCAGCTGGGATTTTTTTATTTTAGACAGAGACAGGATCTTACTCTGGTTCAGATTGGTCTCAAAATCCTGAGTTCTAGCAATCCACCAGCATCAGTCTCCAGGAGTGTTGGGATTACAGGCGTGAGCCACCACGGCCGGCCCACCAGTGTGACTTTGTGCCAGTTACTTAAGCTTCCCAAAGTCCCAATTTCCCTGGCTGAGAAGGACCGATCATGACCCTTACCGTACCATGGCCGTGAGTCAACCTGAGCACAACATAAGGTGGCTGTGCCAGCGTCAGGCACGGTCTGCAGAAGATCTGCTCAGGAAGGGAGGTGGGGATAAGGGAGGATTCAATGGGTCTGATAAAGATCAAGAAGGAGAATTCCCTACAACGTTGCAAGGAAAAAAATTGAGCAGGGTGTGACAGCCCTAGAGAGGAGTCTTGTGAGCTCCAAGTAGCCTCTGTTCTGTGAAAGGAAGTACTGGGCTGTCACCGGGCAAAGAGCACATTACACACTCCCGTGATGTCCTTAAATCTCCAGGACTGGAGCACACTGTTCTGTGCCCAAGAGAGTAGCTTGGGGCAAGGCAGGGTCCCTGCTGAGGTCCGTATTAATGCTGCGGCAGGAACTGTCTGAAGGGATCCCTCAATAAAATGGAAAACGGATGGGGCCGTAGCCAGAGCTCATTTTGCAGAGATGACAGGACCGGTGAAGTTTAGGATTGCCAACAGGTTCTGAGTGAAACACTCGAGTCTATTGAAACCTGATTAACAGCCACTCCGGGGCTGAAATGAGCCACCTGCCTGACTGGTGGAGACAAATCCTTCCTACATCAGCCTCGTGTTCTCCATCACACAGGGCCACAGACAGGCTGAAGAATGAGTTAGTGACTTTGAACCTGCTGTGAAACTCTTACCAAACTATTTACAGAGCACCTTACAAGCTGAATTTTCACAATGCTTTATAGGTAATTCTACCAGTATGACTTTAACTAATTTAATGAGTATTTATCAGGCAACTAGCAGACCTGGATGGGTTCAGGGTCTGGCTCTACCAACAACAGGCACGGCCTAGACAAGTTCCTCTGATGTGAGGGCCTCAGCTCCCTCCTTAAAAAGTGAAAAGATTGCACTGGATGACAGCTGGACTCCTTCAAGCTCTGAGGATACAATGAACCGGTGACTGCTGTCCCCAGCACTGGGCGTGGCCCTGAGCATGTCTCAGAGGAATCTTCAATTACCACAGATTCCTGGATATCCAAAAAAAATTAAATTGTATGGTTCGGCGCCTGTAGCTCAGTGGCTAGGGCGCCAGCCACATACACCAGAGCTGGCGGGTTTGAATCTAGCCTGGGCCCGCCAAACAACAATGACGGCTGCAACCAAAAAATAGCCGAGTGTTGTGGCAGGCGTCTGTAGTCCCAGCTACTTGGGAGGCGGAGGCAAGAGAACCACTTGAGCCCAGGAGTTGGAGGTTGCCGTGAGCTGTGATGCCATAGCACTCTATCCAGGGCGACAGCTTGAGGCTTTGTCTCAAAAAAAAAAAAAAAAAAAAAAATTAAATTGTATCCAGTAGTTTTACTGTTAGTTTTACTAAACACTTTTACTGACAAATTAATAAGTCTAATATACAAGGTACGACTCTTTGTTCAACTGCTTTGGGGGACAATGACAAAGTCTAAATTGAAGCTTTTCGTAAATGTGAGACCTAAGAAAGATCACTCTGTGGGCTGATCAAACTGTACTGGGGGGTTTACGGGGATGATGAGACGTGACCCCTCCTCTGATGCAGCTTTCTGACTCCCTGAAGATCATGTAGATACCCCAGGCACAGAGTAATATGAGGCATGAGTTAATTTAGAGTCAGGTGGGCACCAGGCAACAAGGACCAGACCTGACAGGAAAGTCACCTTGGCCAGCAGAATTGGGGACCATGGTGGAGGTCCCTGTGGAAGGAATGGTATCTTTCTATACATATTTTTATTGTTAACTTCTGATTATGAAAATAATACAAGTGTTTCAAAAGTCTTCATGTTGCAAGTAACAGGCAACTCAATAAGGATAATTTATTTACCCATGTAATTGGGAAGTCCGGAGATAGGATGTGTCTTGATCCAGAGAATCAATGATGTCCACAGGGCAAGAATTCCTTCTTTGCTTTCCAGGGTATCCGCTTCCTCAGAAGGTAGGCTCAGAAGACCGAACAGCTCCTGAGATAAGAATGTCCTCATTCACGGCAGGAGAGAGGGTATCCTCTTTTCCCCCAGCATGCCAAGCAAATGTTCAGAGATTCTTTGATTGAAAAGACTCAGGTCACAGGCCTAACCCTGAAACAGTCTCCGGGGCCACCAGGAGTGAAACGAGCTGGCTGGATGGGTCTCAGTTATAAACTCCATCCTGGTAGTGACAGGAGGGGGAGGGAACACGGAACCAGGGTCTCTGGACCCCATGGACTCCCAAAAGGAAATCTAGCACAGCTGAGATGCTGCAAATGCTATTTATAATACGTTCATGATCAACATTTTTGGAAATACAGCGACTTTAAGAAAAAAATTAAAATCTCTCTTAACCCCAGTTCTCAGGGACACCAAGCATTAACATTGCAGATTTCCTTTCAGTCTTCTCTCTGAAAGAGTTTATACCATGCTAGACATTTTATATGTACCATGTCATTTGCTCTTAACATAACAACTCAAGAAGTAGGCATTATTTTCCCCATGTGGTTGCATTTTATAAAACTTTAGTACAGAGCAGTGCCTGTGGCTCAAAGGAGTAGGGTGCTGGCCCCATATGCCGGAGGTGGCAGGTTCAAACCCAGCCCTGGCAAAAAAACCCCAAAAAACTTTAGTATAATATCATAACCATGATATTGACACTGGTACCATCTACCTTCTCATTCGGATTTCCTATTTTACTTGTGTGTGTGTGTTCAATACAATTTTATCATCTGCGTAGGTTCCTACACTGTCAAGATACCAGCCAGGCCCAACTTCACAAAGATCCCTTTTACAATGTTCTTTTAAAATATTTTAAAGACAGTAAATTTTTATGTCTTGAATACTTTTTCTAGAAAGTCATCCGTTTATTTTACACATGAACAAACTGAGGTTTGAGGAAGCTACGTAATTTGTTCAAGGTAGGGCAGCTGGTAATTGTTGAGATGGTTTTTGGACTCAGGTCTGTTTCTGGGACTCAAGCTCCTCATCACTGTGGCATTTTTCTTTCACAGTATTGATATAGTTGGCACAGTGGCTCATGCCTATAACTCTAACACTTTGGGGAGCCAAGGTGGGAGAATTGTTTGAGGTCTGGAGTTCAAGACCAGCTGAGCAAGAACACTCTCCCTGCCCCACTCCCAGTCTCTACAAAAAATAGAAAAGTTATCCAGGTGTGGTGATGGGTGCCTGTCGTCCCAGCTCCTTGGGAGGCTGAGGCAGGAGGACCACTTGAAACCAGGAGTTTGAGGCTGCAGTGAGCTTACTGTACTGTAGGTGACAGAGTGAGACTTTCTCTAAAGTAAAAAAAAGGAAAGAAATGGCATCCTAGCATACATTTGGCTTTGTTACGCTTTCTTGACCACTTACTGTTAGACAATCATCTTTATTTAATGACTTAGATCGGGTTTCCTAGGATGCAGAGCCTGAGGTGGATCTGTCCATGCAGGCAGCTTACTGGAGAGTGAGGCAAGCAGCTCTGTCGTGTGCTGGCAGGAGAGAGGGACAGGGACCTCTTGCCAACTGGCACCAGGAGGGAAAGTTGACCTGAGTGGAAAGGTGGGAAATGAAGAAAAGGGACGAGATGAGAGAAGAAATAGGATGGCGTCGGGAGAACTGACGCATCGGATGGCTGCAGCCAGCCCCTGAACCGTGGAACCAGCTTTATTTATACAATATCTTAACAAGGCTGCGTAAATCTTAGAGATCAACCTTAAACAGGAAAAACTATGCGCTGGCTGATAACAAGGAACGTATGCGTGGGCTGCGTGACTTCTGGCAGGTGGAAAGAATGTTGTTGAGGTTGGGGGTCGCTCCCTGAGCATTTGCTGGGGGGACCCTGCCAGTCACAGCCCATTCCTCACACAAGTCTGCCGGAGGGAGAAGTTAAACCACAACAGAGGCTCCAGCCAACAAATCCCACAGAGCTCTCCCACTGGATGAAGAGCTGTCTCACCTTGAGGCAAAAGGGAGACCTAGGGCGGAAGACTCTCCCCTGGGCTCAACTTCTGGAGAGAGACTCAGCAGCCGGTAGCATGCTTGCCGGTGAAAGGGGGGGTTAAGACAGTGCGCCCCAATATCCACCACAGCCAGGCCTTTTTGGAGAAGGGCGACTATTTCTAGGAAGACAGACAAATCATTTGAATTCTGTTTCTCCTTACTATCTGCCATCTCTATGGAGGCTAGAAATATTTTTCCCAGCCACCACCTTAAACATTTCTTCTTCCCTATCACAGAGGGAGCAGTGCAGCAGAGTAAGACACATGCTAGGCCTCGCCAAGAAGATCCCAGCAGGAGCCCTGGCTCCATCATTCACTGGCAGCGTGGCCTTAACCAGTGTCTTAACGTCCTCATCTAGAGTGGGAGCCATGGGTGGTGCCTGTGGCTCAAAGGAGCAGAGCGCCGGCCCCATATACTAGAGGCGGCGGGTTCAAACCTGGCCCCAGCCAAAAACTGCACACACACACACACAAAACATAAGTAGAGTGGGAGCCACTCGCCCTGGACACCATTGACATTTGGGGTGTAAGGCTCTGTGGGGGCACTGCCCTGGGCAACCAGGGTCCTCAGCAGCTTTGCCGGCCTCTGCTGGCTGGATACCGGCCGCACTCCCTGGACCCCACTCCCAGTTGTGACAATCGGAAATGCCTCCAGATACTGCAGGCATCTGGGGTCGGGGTATAAAAGCACCCCAGCTGAGACCAGGGTTCTGGGGTCTAAGCACTGCCTTCCTCCTGGAATTGTTGGGAGGGTTAAACAAGATGCTTATGTGAATACTCAAATCCCAAACCATCAACGCACATGCCCACATATGTACAATTCCATCCGTTGTCCTGTCACTGCCCTCATGTCAGGACTGGCCAGAGCTGGTCTGAGCTCTCCACAGTCAGATGTGGCTGTTGTTCCTCATTTGCCCCCGTCTTGCTTGGGGACTGTTTTGTGCAGATGTCCAGGGTACTGGGGGATGGAAAGACCAAAGGCCTTAAAGTCAAACAGACCTAGGTAGGGTTTCTTAGGCCCATCAGTTGGCTTTGACAGTCAATGTCACTTTCTGGGCCTCAGTCTCCTCTTACGAATGGTCTGAGGCTCAGCCGGCGCACCCGGGTGAAGCTCCGGATGTGGTTGGCTCACAGTACCATCTTGCTCCACTTTCCTTGTCTTCCCAATTGCACTGTGAACTCTTGGAGGAAAAAGGATGTATTTCTTACCAAGTTTGGCTCAAAAATAGAAAAGAGGATGAAAGTTTAAGCAACTCACACAAGGTCTCCTGGCAGGAGAGGCAGTGGTGAGTTGAGTAGACTCAGGGAGCTGGGTTTCTAGTCTGGCCTCAACATGACCAGCTCTGTGATCTCGGTAAAGAGATTCCTTTCCTTTGGGGCTCTATTTTCCTCCATTATAAAATGGGAATAATGATCCTATCCATGTGTTCTAGAACTGCTGTCACAAAATATCACAAACTGAGTGGCTGAAACAACAG
This sequence comes from Nycticebus coucang, assembly GCF_027406575.1. Taxonomy (NCBI): domain Eukaryota; kingdom Metazoa; phylum Chordata; class Mammalia; order Primates; family Lorisidae; genus Nycticebus; species Nycticebus coucang. The sequence goes on along the minus strand of NC_069801.1, from coordinate 60,239,126 downwards.
ACACGAATTGTCTCACAGTTCTGGAGGCTAAAGTCCAAAGTCCAGAAGTCAACAGTGTTGGTTCCTTCGGAAAGTTGGGGGGAAATCTGCCCCGCGCCTCTCTCTGAGCTGTCAGTGGTTTCCCCGCCCTCCTCGGCATTCCTCGGGGTCTGCCACACCACCCAGATCTCTGCCTTCATCTTTCCATGGTATTTTCCCTGTCTGGGTGTCTGTGTCCAGGGTCGCCCCTTGTGTAAGGACTTTAGGGTCCCCAGCCCCGGGATGAACTCATCTGAACAAACTCCATCTGCAACAATCTATTTCCAAATAAGGTCACTTTGTGAGGTGCTGTGGGGTCAGGACTTCAATGTATGAATTTGGGGAGGACACAGTTCCACCCATCACACCACCATAGGGTTATTATGTGGAATGTAAAACAATGAAAAGGCATCTCCCTGCAGTAAACACTCAATGCACATCAACTACGGCCATCAGCATTCTCAGGCCCAGGCGGGGGCCTGATGTCAGGGGCTCTGCGCTGAACCAGGTGTGGTCCCTGACTCAAAGGATGCCCAGTCTCAATGGAATCACAGGCATAAATGAGAAATGACAGTAAGGGGGGTATTTACAACTCTGTCAGTTTTCCCAGCTCACTAAGCCAAGTGGTACATCTAAGGGTAGTGGAGGTCAAAGCACCTATCTCAGATGCCACCAGTGAATGAGGAAAGTTCATTGTCCAGAGGACAGAAGTTTTCCTTTTCTCCTCATTTTTTTATGTCTCAAGGGAAAAAAAAATTCAAGTGTCATGGTCAAACACTATTCTGATTTCTTGTGCAAAGTTTAAGGTGACCTTTACCCTTCCTAATATATCATTTTGATGAAGCCAAAATTTTCTGAGATCCTCAAGACGGGCAGAAAAATAACTTCAGAAACTGGTCCCAAATTGGTAACTGGAGATAAGTTGGAGGGCAGTTCCTTCCCAACATGTTGCCGTATATCTTATTTCATTGCATGTTGATAGTGTCTTAAAATTGAAATAAAAATAAAATACTATCTGTGCCATTAAACCTGACCAATTCTCACTTCACTAATCTCTAAACCCTGATTCCTGCTGAAAGATGAACTGCCTTAACCCACTCTTGGCAGAGATGTACAGCAAAGGAGTCCTGAGAGCTGGAAGCTTCATCTTGTTGAAAAAAATATCCTGTCATCATTTAATACTTAGGGCGCACGCCCAGTGGGAAGCATTGTTCACAGGCTGTCCTGTGCTGCCAGGAAGACATTGGCGACCGGGGGCATTAAACAGACTGGGGGCTTCATGAGGACAGAGTCTGGGGGGGTGTCCAGGCAGGACCCCGGTGGCGGGTGCAGCTCACACATCCAGCAGGTCACCCCTGGGAAGCACAACCCCCAGTCACAGATGTCCTTTCTGGCACCGTCCAGCCCGGCAGCCCCAGGCACCAGAGTGCCCTGTGGGAGGTGTCCAAAGTGGGGAGCAAGAGGGACAGGACCTGTGCGGGGTGTTCCATGGGGGGGAGTGGTGAGTGTACAGTGTCCAGCTAGTGCTCAGCTCCCTGCTCAGCCGGGTCCCTCCTGCTCCTCTGGGAGGGAGAGGCTGCCATATCCATATTGGTGCAAGCCGCCTTCTGGGCTGGTGGCACCCTAGGATGGAGGAGTGTCTTAGTTCCTGCTGTTCTAAGAAAATAACTTAGGGGCCACCTGTGGCTCAAGGAGTGGGGTGCTGGCCCCATATACTGGAGGTGGTGAGTTCAAACCCAGCCCTGGCCAAAAAAACTGCAAAAAAAAAGAAAGAAAAGAACTTAGACTGGGTACTTCAGAAAGAACAGAAATTTATTTCTGGTAGTTCTGGAGGCTGTGACGTCCCGGGTGGGCACCGTGAGGGCTGGTCTCTGCCGAGGTGGAGCCTCCTTGTGTGCTGGCTGGCTGGAGGGACAGAGAGGATGGACGCTCTTGGAAGGCTCATCTATAAGGACATTCACCCCTTTCGTGAGGGCAGTACCTCTAAGATCTAACCACCTCCCCAAGGCTCCACCTTCTAAGACCACCACCTTGGGGGTCAGGTGTCAGCATATGAATTGGGGAGACACATGTTCAGGCCAAAATCCTACACTTCCGGCTTCATTCCTCCACTTGCTTACACGGTTCCCAGTTATGTAACTTCTCTGAGCCTCAGTTTCCCCCCTTAGAGTCTGCCCTGCCTTCCCCACAGGGTTGGCCTGAAGGTCTGTATGGAAAAGCCTCTCTGTTGTCTCTGAGGAACACGGTTCTTCTGTCTCTTCCCCACACAGCGGCTGGGTAAGCCACCCTGCACGCGCGTCCTTCACCTTCCTGCCCACCTAGGCCCCAGCTCGCCGCACCCTGGATGTTGGCAGTGACTCCCCCAGATGTCCCCCTCGCATTACACCGTTCCACGAGGCAGCTGTGCTCTCTCGGTTGATTAGTCTAGTTAGTAGTTTGTGCTAGAGACCCAGAAATCCTGAAAGCTGGTCCCTGCTACGCCCCATGGCTGCTCCAAGCTCTGCTCCATGCTCCACTCTGGTGGCTGCGTGGGGGGTGCGGGGTGGGGCAGGAGGAGGGTGTAGAGTCCGTACACAGGGACACCAGGGGGGCTGCCCCAACAGCTCAGTTACGAGATGCTGCGAGCTGGGTCGGCTGCAGCAGGTGCAGCGAGGAGGGCAGTGCAGGGCTGCCTGGGTCTGAGTCTGGCTGCCTTGCTCACTGGTGTGTGACTTTGGGCAAATTACTCACCTGCTCTGTGCCTCAGTTTCTCCACCCATGTGCAGGAGGATCATCCTCCACCTCACATGGCTGATGAAAGACTTGAGAACAGTTCCCGGCACAGACTGCAGTTCTTCTTGAATGTCAGCGCTCTTCAGAGGATGAACTCAAGAGAAGGTGGTGCCTGGTTCCAAGTGGGGAGAAAGCAGCTCCCTGCTTGGGGTCCTGCTGCTGCTGGACCCTCCCCCCTCCCTCTTCTCCTGCGGGGATGTGCAGGTTGCCACACTGTCCAGGAGCTGAATTCTGGAGTCAGATTCACTCACTCTTCCTCTGTCTTTGGGCTAGTTTCTTAATCTCCTGTTTCAGCGTCCACATCTGTAAAATGGGGGCAAGGCTAACACAGACCTGATGAAATCGTATGAGGATTAAATGAGCTGATACGTGGAATAACCAGCATGTTCTCAATAGGAGAATTAATGCTCATTTGCATTACTACTCATGAAAGTTGGCAGGGAGGGAGAAGCAGGAGGGCTGGGTGACAGAGGAGAGAAATGCTGTTGGGCAGAGATTGTGCAGGGGCCAGGACAGGGAAGGGACCTGGGAGAGGTGGGGGAGGAAGACCAAAGATATCAGGCCTCCAGGGAGGGTGGAGGTCATCCCTCCACCCCCCACTCCTCCCACCCCCGACCCCCTCACTCCTCCCACTCCCCCCACCCCACTCCCCCACTCCCTGCTTGAGCAACACATTTAGGAGAAAGAAAGAAAGATTAGCAGGGAAGGACAGTGCAGTGAAGTTGCTTTATTCTGGCAAAGTTGGATCAAAGTACAAACCAAAATATTGATATTTATATTATATATATCATAGCTGGATAAAAACAACCCTTAAACATTTTTGGCCAAAATATTTCTAAAATGTGTTAAACTCCTCCCTGCTACTTAATATCTGGCACATTCATTCATTTAGAGGTTAATATTTAGCCCTGTGCTAGCTCTGTGAGTAACAGAGAGAAAGCAGGCAAAGCCCCTGCCTTATTAGAAGCTTCCTTACAATTTCTCAGTTTCATAAACTTTGGATAAGACGCATGCCTGTCTTTAAACTTTTGGGTACTTATTGGCCTATTGATCCAAATTAAAATTCTAGAGTGGGGTTCCTTCCTGAAAGAGGATATAGTACTTTATAATACTTTGAAAGTCTTCCTTGCAGCCTGCCAACTAGCAAAGGAGACTTTGATTTTTTTAGCTTATGTAAAACCCACGGAAAACACCCAGGCTCCCGCCACTCAGACTGAGCAAACCCTAACATTTAGCCAACTTTTTAAGCCACTTTTTTTAAAGTTAAAAAAAAAAAATTTTTTTTATATGATTGAAAATTTTGTTGTTGTTGTGAATAAGGCCCAGGCAAGGTTCAAACCTGCTGCCATGGTGTGTGGGCTGAGCAATGGCACCAGCTTCTGAAGCTAACTCTGTACTGCTGTCCTTCTCCTAAGACAAGGAGTTGGCAGACTTTAGCAAATCAATGGCCTGCTCCCCTCTTAAAAGTATTTTTGTTATGTTGTGATTTTATTTCATTTTTTACGTGAGGTTGGCTTCTGAAAAGTAAGTTAATTAAATTTGCAGCCCCTCCTCTTTGGATTCACTTTTTGGTGGGCCTGGGGATGGTAAACCCTCTTAGAATTGTAAGACTATGATGTCTTTATTTCACACTCATTTTTGAGTGACCATTTAGCTGGGTATAAGATCCTAGGTACGTGCTTTTTTCTCTCCCTTTAGCACTTTTAAGTCACTGTTTCACTGTGTGGCCCCAGAAAAATCTGCTGTCTTGCTGATGGTCATTGTTTAGAAGGTGATAAATGTCTTCTCTCCTAAGTGTTAACAACTTTTTTGGCTCTGTAGTTTCTTTACAACATGTCTGGATGTGGTATTTACAAGCAGAGTGCACTTTTTTTTTTTTTTTTTTGGTAGAGACTGAGTCCCACTTTATGGCCCTCGGTAGAGTGCCGTGGCCTCACACAGCTCACAGCAACCTCCAACTCCTGGGCTTAAGCGATTCTCTTGCCTCAGCCTCCCAAGTAGCTGGAACTACAGGCGCCCGCCACAACGCCCAGCTATTTTTTGGTTGCAGTTTGGCCGGGGCGGGCCTGAACCCGCCACCCGTGCCTGTGGCTCAGTCGGTAGGGCGCAGAGTGCACTTTTAATCCCAGAGCTCAAGGCTCAAGTTGCAAAGTTCCATTTCATGATTTGGAAACATGATAACTGGGGCAGAATGGAGTTGCTATGAGAATTAAATGAGACAATGCATCTGAAATAATTTGGAAACTTAGTAACAAGGTGTGAATGGCAGCTAACTTGGAATTTAGGGTTTTTTGGGAGAAACATTAATGACCTTGGAGGAGTGTTTCAGAGAGGACAACCAGGTATCTCTCACCAAGGAATAACTTGTTAGTTAAATGAATAATTAACTAGGTTTGGGGGCATATGAAATGTACCAATCACTATGAGTTGAATCCCAAATATGGCATTTTGGGGTCCTACCTATCTACCCAGCTGCCATCCTGTGCTCCAGGTGCCTGTTCAGACCCTCCCTTCAGCTCTGATGCTGTCTTCTCAGGGACACCCTGGTCCCCACCTCAGCCACGACTCAGAGGCTCCTCCGGTAAACATCCCTCCATTCAACCCAGCCCCAAGGCTCCCGTCTCAGCCCTGCCCAGCTCTTCTGAGGAACGAAGCATTAATAGAGAAAATACATCCGTAATTTAGGGAGGAAGAATAAAAACACATTAATGAACTCCTAAAAGGTATAGGCTGATTCAAAAGATAAAAATTCAGGATGAGAAAGAAACGCGTACTCCCCTCACTCCTTCCCACACGCCCATGAACATGTTTATAAATCAAGCTTTCACCCAAGGCAGCCAAAGCTGACTTCCTAAAGGGACATATCAAATTACATTAAAGGTCAGTGAATGTAAAATACTGTACTGACTGTTATGGAATCATTTTTAATCTTCTTTATCACCTAAAACATTGAAGAAAAAATATATATTTAAATAAAGTGAAGTAACTAATGAGAGTTTTTGGGTTATACTGCTGAAGTCAGGAGATTTTATTTTAATCCTAAATACTTGACACTTGCTAGAAATTTCATCCAATTATCCAAGACATTTAGGGAATGAACATCCATCCTGAATTTTTTATGGACAGCCAGCTTTAGAAGGGAGAAAAAAATGAAACAAAATGTGAAAGTATTTGTAAAGGTGGGCCGATCAATAAGAACCGGGAAGGGAGAAAGAGAGAGAGAGGAAGGAAAGGGCCAGGACGGCTTTCTCCCTTTACCATGCCCGTTTGGCTTCTGTGTCTCACTGTTGTTTTATACGTTGTCACACCAGGTCGAGGATCCGAGTTGTCTAATCTGAGGCTACAGAAGAGACAGAAGAAGATGTGACCCTCACAGCCATGTGCCAAGTCCAGGAAATGTGACAAGATGCAAGAGGTAAGTTTTTATTATTTATTATTTATTCATTTAATTTTTTTTTGAGACAGAGTTTTACTCCGTCGCCCTCTGTAGAGTGCTGTGGTATCACAGCTCACAGCAACCTCCAGCTCTTGAGCTTAGGCGATTCTCTTGCCTCAGCCTCCCAAGTAGCTGGGACAACAGGTGCCTGCCACAATGCCCAGCTATTTTTTGTTGCAGTTTGGCCAGGGCCAGGTTTGAACCCACCACCCTTGGTATATGGGGCTGGCGCCCTACTCACTGAGCCACAGGTGCCGCCCTTTATTATTTATTTTTTGAAAAGCAGTGAGGGAGAAACATTTGGGGGAGGATCAGGTGTACTTTTAAGTAATAAAAAGTCCAGTCTGGTTAGGCCACAGAACCAAGCGTGACATGAGTGTGGGCCGGTGGGACAGTCCTCAGGAACATCGCAGAGGGTTCTGGATGTCAGCTCAGCCACCTGCTGCACACATAATGATTTGAGCAGGGAGAGGGTCTGTTCTGCCTTCTGAGGATGGCCCTCTTTCCTCCCTGTCTAACCTCACTGGAGCGGGGTGGAAAATGAGAAACAGTCTGGCCAGAGAGTGTTAGGAGCCCCACAGTCTGCTCCCCCAGATGCCACCCTCTTCCCCCCCGTTATTCCTCCCCTCTCCCAATTTCCCCTTCCTTTCTCTGCCTTCTCCCTCTCTACCTGAGCTCCTCTCTCACTTATGTTTCTCTTCTCCCGTTCTGGGCTACCCCTGGTTTTTCCCTTGTGTCTGCCAGCTTCATAGTTGTTCATGGAGGCTCTATCCTGGGTGTTTAGGAGACTGAACTTGACCAGGGCAACAAAAGTGCCTCTTCTTTCAAAGCTTTAAGCCCAGGGGCTCCAGAGGCAGCGGCTCAGCCTGACTCCCACGTTAGAAGGAGATGTGACCTGGGAAGGCTCTGGTGGCCTTCATCACCGTGTCCCCAGCTCCTAGAACAGTGTTGGACACACCGCCAGAACGCTTTGATGGGATGAAGGATTAGAAAGGAGAGAATCCACCGAGTCCTTTCCTAAGCCATGATGGACTCATCTATGAACCTTTGCTACGGGCAACTACCCAGTCCTTCCTCCCCTCCAGGTGTGACTTCCAGGCTGTCTCCTCCAGGAGGCCTTCCTGGTACAGACCCTCCATAACTTCCTGCACATGCCTCACACCTTCTGCTGAGGTCCGGGCAGGCTTCTCCTCCCTCAGCCCATTTTGAAACTCTCTGGGGCAGAGGGACATTTCCAGGTTGTTGTTTGGGTTGTTGGGTTGTTCAGGTTGTTTACGGGTGCCATGGCTCACGCCTGTAATCCCAGCACTCTGGGAGGCCGAGGCGGATGGATTGCCTGAGCTCACGGGTTCAAGACCAATCTGAGCAAGAGTGAGACCCCGTCTCTAAAAGTAGACGGGCACTGTGGCAGGTGCCTGTAGTCCCAGCTACTTGGGAGGCTGAGGCAAGAGAATCACTTGAGCCTGAGAGTTTGAGGTTGCTGTGAACTGTGATGCCAGAGCACTCTACCCAGGGTGACAAAGTGAGACTCTGTCTCAAAAAGAAAAAAAAATGATTGAAGTCTCACGGACACTTGGGTGATACTTGACATCTTATGTCCCAGCTCTAGCCTCACTTTCTGCCTACTCAGATCACATCCGTCTTTTCTTTCTTTTTTTGAACCCACCACCTGCAGCCTATGGGGCTGGCACCCTACTCCTTGAGCCACAAGCGCGGCCCCACACCCATCTTTTGAACCCAAATGATGAAGATTTCTCTGATATGGTACAGTACCATTTTCATCTATCTACGCCGCAAAGATGAAAAAGAGTGAGAATTTTAAAAGCCTATTTTTGGTGTAGATACCAATGGGAGCAAATCTTGGTAAAACCTTTCTGGAAGCCAATTTGGAAAAGTATATCAAAAGTCTTCAAATGTATACAACTTTTGACCCAGCAACTCCACTTCTAAGAGTTTATTCTATGAAAGTAATTTCAAATGTGTTCAAAGATTTATTCAATAAGGTGTTCACCATGGTTGATGTTTACAATGTTAAAAAACTGGAAATCTACAATAAGTAATTAGTTGCATCGAATACAAGCAAAACCTATATTTATTTTAAAAATTGAGTTGAGCGATGCCTGTGGCTCAAAGGAGTAGGGAGCCAGCCCCATATGCTGGAGGTGGTGGGTTCAAACCCAGCCCTGGCCAAAAACTGCAAAAAAAAAAAAAAAAAAAAAAAAAAAAAATTGAGTTAATAACTGATGACTCCATCCTGAATCTCAGAGTCAAAGCATTCTATAATAGACATACTTTTATTTGACAATATGAATGTTACTTTCTTTGCATTATTATTATTATTGCTTAATATTTCGATGCAGCAATTCTCCAATTTCTTTTCTGAATGTATTTACATTCTTTCATTCTTTATGAGGTTTCTAGTCCTTATCTTCAACATTGTTATTGTTATTAAATTTTAAGCCTCTTTAATTTTGTGAAGGCAAAAAATGGAAACCTAATAAACACATGTATATGTAAAAATAAAAATAAAAAATTGAGTTAATGTAATTATTGTCCCGATGAGATATAAATGTTGTTAAATGAATCAGCGTGTATAATCTTATCTAAAAATTATAAAATTGTGTTTGCACAGAGAAAAATCTGAAAAGATGTAGTGTAACCAATACTCAAGGTAAGTTCTTTAAAGTGATGGAAACATAATTTTTATGCTTTTTTTACCCATATTTACCCACTTGATTTTTTTGATGAATTACTCATGTAATGACTTTTTTTTACGTTGTAAGAAGTTGTCTGAATGCCTTGCTCTTGTTTGACTCTATTTTTTTGTTTGTTTGTTTGTTTTACTAAATCATAGCTGTGTACATTAATGTGATCATGGGGCACCATACACTGGTTTTATAGACTGTTTGACACATTTTCATCACACTGGTTAACATAGCCTTCCTGGAATTTTCTTAGTTATTATGTTAAGACATTTACATTCTACATTTACTAAGTTTCACATATACCCTTGTAAGAGGCACTGCAGGTATAATCCCACCAGTCACCCTCCCTCCGCCCCCCTCCCCCCTCCCTCTCCTCCCTTTCCCCCTTCCCCCATTCTTAGGTTATAAGTGGGTTATCCAAAACTAAACTATTTAAAGTCAAATAGACTTGAAAAAATAAAAATTCCCACATGGAGTAAAGACAATTTTAGATCTGAGATGCTCAAGGAAGAGCCTTTATCTGCCTGAGCCTCTGTAGCCGTATGTGAGTCTAATTTCCCACTAGTCGAGAACTATGACAGAGAATCATTACCCTTGAAATGGGTTTGTGTAATATAAAAAATCAGGGTCTCCTCTCCACTCAGTGCATGTGCTAACATTTGTGGGAGTTCCCGTGCTCACTCCGAGGGGGAGTGCTGTGACATCCTGTCTGCGTTGTATTGAACTCAATCACTTGTACAAAATGTGGAATGTAATAGGGATATTATACAGGGTGATATTATGGAAAATCCTAATTGGTACCAAAGTAATTCTTACTAGAGTGGACTATAAAAGCTTCAGTGCCATTCTAACTAATCACCCCTGTGGCATTCTGAGCAAATGCAGGTTAATGGTGATGATCTTAATTTTTTTATTAATTAAATTAAGTGTATAATCTGACAGTAGAAGCCCGTTGTCGGCATTCATCCTGCTGATAATAAATGGCTTGAGGACTCAGCACCTTTGGCTTCACCAGAGCCTTGAACTCTCCTCCTCCACTAATGATCTGGGAGAGGCCTCAAAGTGTCTCTTCAGGGCCACAAACAACAAATAATGAAGCTTTGTGCTAGAGACCGTGGGGAGCAGAACATAGGTGAGTTCATGGGACAACAGAAGCCTCCAGAACGAGGCTGCCATCACTCACCCCCTCTGTTCTCTGCGTCCATGTCTTGGGATCCTCTTTAGCAAATGATTTCTCATAATACTGAAAGGTGGAAAGGAGAAAGTTCAGAAAAGTGAATGAGAGAATGTGAGATGCAAATATTAAAATGTAGGAACATGTCTTATGTAAACACATCTTACACGAAAGTATGAGATGTGACAATATAAATGAATGTGGAAATAGAAAATAAAAAGTGTTCAAATATAAGAAAACATTTCATAGATGAAGATGCCAGATTCCGGCTCCTCAAGTCTAGGGCGGGAAGTGGACCTTAGTGGTCTCTGTTTCCGCCACCTTGCACCAGGCCTGTCATATGATCATCTCTGAAATCTTTATTTTACCTAAGCTATCACGTTAGACATGTCTTTCTCAGTCTGTGCTCTCTGGAAGACTAAACCTACCAGATGCATTTAAACTTGGAAAGTGTGGACCAGTGAGTCTGGGAAGCCCTGTCTTTTACCCCTTTCTCTAGGAGATTTATAACACGTGCATTATTCAGCATTCTGAAGTCAATGAATGTTGTTTTGTTTTGTTTTTTTTGAGGCAGAATCTCACTCTGTTATCCAGCCTAGAAAGGAGTGTTGTCATCACAGCTCACAGCAGCCTCAAAGTCTTGGGCTCAAATGATCCTCCTCCCTCAGCCTCCTAAGTAGGCACACTACCACACCCAACTAATTTTTCTATTTTTTTGTAGAGAGGGAGTCTCACTCTTGCTCCAGCTGGACTTAAACCTCAATTGATCCTTCCAAAGTGCTAGGACTACAGGCATGAGCCATAGTGTCTGACCAGAAATATTTTTAAACTGTCTAACCCAACATGGTCTTACTGAATTGTCTAACCAAATTTACCCGATCATAGAACGCAGTTCAAATCCCACAGAGCACAGTTTAGCAGTAGACAGCCTTAGATATGTGCTGTTTATTGCCCCAGGGATCAGATAAAAATTTAAGATGGAAATAACAATTTCCTGATTCTCCTAACCTCTAGGCATAATAGAGACGAAAATTTCCCTTGATTGTGACTAAATCCTTAATACAAATATAGAATTATAGGACTTCATGCTTGGAAGAGCCTTGGACATGGTATCCCTTCATCCCCATGTCTCCGCAGGAGTCTGGCTCACCGTATGGTGACAGATGCTCTGCCGGCTCGGCTGGGACACCTCCAGAACAGGGAGATCTCGACTGAGTTGCGATCAAACTTCTTCATCTGCTGAGGCAAACTCTGCTTCTCTGAGGTTCTGGATCTCTAAAGTCTTAGAACAGCAGAACAATCCAGTTCTTATGTCCTCAGGAGTTTCCACTCTGTACACTAGAAAGGATGATCAGAATAAAGAAGGAAGTGGCTCTGGAGTGGCTAGTAGAGGGGGAAAGAGGACAATCTTACTAGTCGAGTTACAGAAATGAATTCATATAAGGCGGCGCCTGTGGCTCAGTGGGGAGGGCGCCGGCTCCATATACTGAGGGTGGTGGGTTTGAACCCAGCCCCAAACTACAATAAAAAAAAAAAAATAGCCAGGCGTTGTGGCAGGTGCCTGTAGTCCCAGCTACTCAGGAGACTGAGGCAAGAGAATCACCTAAGCCCAGGAGTTGGAGGTTGCTGTGAGCTATGATGCCACAGTACTCTACAGAGGGTGATGTCTCTTAAAAAAAAAATCCATTAAGTTCTGAAACAGGTGTTTTCATAACTTTGGCGTAAACTGATTTGGTGACAAGACGTACGTTGGTGTGAAGCTACGTACAGGCTGTGTTTGTTGGACTCAGTGTGAGGATGTGTGCTTTAATCAGAGAAGTATTAATGTGTTTGATCAAAAAAACAGCAGCGTGCTTTCTCAGACTCCACCAGGAATATTACGCAACATGCAGTCCATGCACGGTATTACTTTTCCAAAATCAGACGAAATCTGAATTCTGAAACATATTGGCCCCAAGGATTTTGGACAAGACGCTGTGACAGTGTCCTTTGCTCGGTGCCTTCTGTGTCCTCAATACTTGACCTATAATAGTTTCTTTACTCTTACAACTCTGTAAGGCAAGGTACACTTATCCCCCATTTTACAGATGAAGAAAGTCATCTAGTTTCGCAGACGTATTTCTTTTCTTATTGCCTATTTGATATTTGCAAAGGAAGGTGGTTCCCTTTGAATTAGTAGTCATGTGCAGACTGACTACTAGGTCACAGGTTCTGATTTGGGACAGTGGTTGACACCAGGAGAGTCCTTGCTGGAAGATGAGACTGCAAGGCCCAGGGTGAGGAGAAGCCCTCGGTGAACCTTCTGGGCTCCAACAGGGAGGTGCTGTGTGGATTCACAATGTGCTAGATACCAAGTGCTCCTCTCCCTCCTAAGCCTTCAGAAACGTTGAGGGAAGGGCCATATATACCTTTTGCAGAGGAAAGTATTATTCCACATTGGATTAAATTACATCAAGGCCCGAGACTAGCTTCTGGGGTAGAAATTGCCACTGCCAGCTCTCTCCCCCCAGCAAGGCCACTTACAGTGAGATGTGAGGATTATCACCCATCCAAACATCTACCCCAGGTTCTTTCACTGAAGAAAGAATGCTTGAAATTTCTATACGAGTGTTTGTCTTTTATAAGAGTCAAACTTCTAAGCTGTTATTAACTTAATTTAAATAATCAAATGAGCTAGTTAGTCATTCAGCCAGGCCCAGAGGGAACTGGACACAGAACATACCTGGTTTGATGAGGAATGAAAGGAAAGAAGCTGGGAAGATCTGAAGTGTGCACACTTCCCGAGACCTGGTGTATTACCGTGGGGTGGCCGGGTCCAGCCAGCGGGAAGGTCTGAAGTGTGGACGCTTCCTGAGACCTGGTGCATTACAGTGGGGTGGCTGGGTCCAGCCAGTGGGAAGGTCTGAAGTGTGGACACTTCCCGAGACCTAGTGCATTACAGTGGGGTGGCTGGGTCCAGCCAGTGGGAAGGTCTGAAGTGTGGACACTTCCCGAGACCTGGTGCATTACAGTGGGGTGACTGGTCCAGCCAGTGGGAAGGTCTGAAGTGTGGACACTTCCCGAGACCTGGTGCATTACAGTGGGGTGACTGGTCCAGCCAGTGGGAAGGTCTGAAGTGTGGACACTTCCCGAAACCTGGTGCATTACAGTGGGGTGACTGGTCCAGCCAGTGGAGAGATCTGAAGTGTGGACACTTCCCGAGACCTGGTGTATTACAGTGGGGTGGCCGGGTCCAGCCCAGTGGGGAGATCTGAAGTGTGGACACTTCCCGAGGCCTGCTGTATTACAGTGGGGTGACTGGTCCAGCCAGTGGGGAGATCTGAAGTGTGGACACTTCCCGAGGCCTGCTGTATTACAGTGGGGTGGCCGGGTCCGGCCAGTGGGGAGATCTGAAGTGTGGATGCTTCCTGAGACCTGGTGCATTACAGTGGGGTGACTGGTCCAGCCAGTGGGGAGATCTGAAGTGTGGACACTTCCCGAGGCCTGCTGTATTACAGTGGGGTGGCCGGGTCCGGCCAGTGGCATTGAGTTCTGACAGAAGGAGGCACTGTTGAGAGCGGGAGGAGGGGAGGGCCAGAGTGTCTCCGAAGAATGTTTCCATGAGGACCGTGCCTATGCTGTGGACCCTCTGAAAACAGTTGAATCACAACATTTTCGACTACTCTCCAGATGACATCCACCAGCTGGAATTCAGGGGCTGGGACAGACATGCAAGTGACCGGATCAGGGAATGGGCAGGGGAGGAGGTGACAGCAAGTCTCAGGAGCCGCCAGCGGCAGCTCACACCAATATCCCTTTGCTGTGTTCCAGCTGTGCTCGGACACATGCTGTCCCCTCAGCTTACCGCTCGGGGCAGTGGCTCCTGTCCCTGGTTGCTCAGTAAGACCATTTACGGTGATTTTTAAAAACACACCCAAGCTACTAAATTAACTTGGGCGTACCCTACACTGCTGAGTACATACTCAACGGAAATGTAAAAATTTGGCCTGGTGCAGTGGCTCACATGTGTGACCCTAGCACTCTGGGAAGGATCACTTGAGCTCAGTTCAAGACCAGCCTGAGCAAAAGCAAGACCTTATCTCTACTAAAAATAGAAAAATCAGCCAGGCGTGGTGGCAGGCACCTGTCATCCCAGCTACTCGGGAGGCTGAGTGAGACAGGAGGCTCGCTTGAGCCCAGGCCCTGGAGGTTGCTGTGAGATGAGAGAGAGAGAGAGAAAAAAAAAAAAATGTGAAAATCCACCAAAAGGCTTGCAAGAATTTCATGGCAACACTGTAGTAGTAGCTCCACAAGGAACCACGCAAATGCCCAGTAACAGCCAAATAAGTAAATAATCTGTGGCATTTTCCTACAGCAGAATAGTAAATAGCCGGAGAAAGGAACGGAGTGACATTAGATTTGACATCATGGGTGAATCTTAGAGACACAACAGGGATGGGAATAAGCCCGGTGCAGGGGCACGCATGCTGCACGATTCCATTTTAGTTTTATACTAAAAATCAGCGAAAATCCCTCCGTGTGTTAGAAGTTAGGGTAGTGGCTGAACCTGGGAAGAGCTGTAACTAGTTGAGACCCCGGGTGCTGATGACTTGCATGTGTTCACTTTGTAAAAAGTCATCAGTGATCAATAATTTGGACACTTCTCTGTATAAGGTTATCTTTCCGTAAAACATTTCTAAAAGCTATGTCAGCCTAAATTTTAAACCCATATATTCTGATTCAGTGGATGTGGGCTGAGGTCCAGTTACCTGGTTACCTGTACTTTAAAAGATTCTCACATGCTTCCGATGGCCATCCAGGTTCAGGAACCACGGACTAGGATCATTGCTGGCTTAGATTTCCCAAATTTAATCTCCTTGTTTGCATATCAAAGAGCTGATGCCTCCTGTTTCTTTTCTTTTTATTTATTTATTTTATTAAATCGTAGCTGTATACATTGATATGATCATGGGGCATCATACACATGATTCATAGACCATTTGACACATTTTCATCACAATGGTTAACATAGCCTTCCTGGCATTATCTCAGTTACTGTGGTGCATCTTACAGGGGTATTTGCACGACACTTGGTAAATGTAGAATGTAAATGTCCTGTTTCTTTTCTTGTCTTTTTTTTCTTCTCCAAGTGGGAGGAAGGTGGCCACCACAGCCATTAGTACCCAAGCATCTCCACGCCTCTGCAGCAGATGGGGGCAGACAGGCACTCATGGGCTGCTCAGCGTCAGCACTTGGTTAGCAGCGGTGTTTGTGCTCTGGGAACTGCAAGATTTCCTACCACAATTAATTTATTCAGCTATCAACAGCATTTATTGAACTCCCTTGATAATAAAAGCTAACAATTGGGTTGCTTGTGTTGGCTCACACCTGTAATCCTAGCCTTTGGGGAGGCTGAGGCAAAAGAATTGCTTGAGCTCAGGAGTTTGAGACCAGCCTGAGCAAAAGCGACCTCATCTCTATTAAAAACAGGACATTTTTCCAGGCATTGTGGTGAGCACCTGTAGTCCCAGCTCCTGGGGAGGCTGAGGCAGGAAGATCCCTTGAAATTAGGAGTTTGAGTTTGCTGTGAGCGAGGCTGATGCCATAGCAGTCTAGCCTGGGCAGCAGAGTGAGACTGTCTCAAAAAAAGTTAACAATTGCTAACTTTTATTAAACACTTCCCTGGGCCTGCATAGCTTATGTCCTTTCCATATGTTCTGTCATTTAAACACAGTAAAAAGTTATGCACAAAGGGTGGTGCCTGTGGCTCAAAGGGGTAGGGCACTGGCCCCATACGCCGGAGGTGGCAGGTTCAAACCCAGCCCCAGCCAAAAAACTGCAAAAAAAAAAAAAGTTATGCACAAAAGTCTTAGGACGCAGGCTACCAGCATTAAAATACTAGCTTTGCAACTTAGTTGAGGGGTTTTGGGAAAGTTACTTTGCCTGTTTGTGACTCATGTTCCTCATCTGTAAATTGGTGATAATAATATTACCGATTCTTGAAGTTGGGCTGAGGAGTAAACAACGTTTGGCACCTGTAAGTGCCGCTCACTGTAGCAAGTGTGGCCTATGCGTTAGCAATTAATTCTCATGAAAGTCCTGTGAGATGGCTACTACAATAATGCTACAATAATATTGTAACAGTGTGATAATAACTCAGTTTTGTGGTTGAGGTAACCACACCTATGGAGGTCACATAACTGGCCCAAGGCCATAAAACTAATAGCAAAATCAAGATTCCAAGCCAAGTTGCCTGACCCCTGGGCTGGGACACTGCTGTCATGTTCTCTTTCCTGTGCTGACACAGTCTTCTCTGTGTTTTAGTAGACACAGGGGTTAAATATCTGAAGTGAAGATTCTGCTGAAGGGATCTTTCAAGAGCCTGGAGAGCAGGAATATTTCATGAGCCCACTTATAGTGACGAGCCCCCCCCACCCCCGCGCAAAAGTGAGAAGGGGCGCACTTCCCAAACAAGCTTCACCTCTCAAGGTAGAATAAAATGGGTAACCTTTTTTGCTCTCTGAAGTTAAAAATACTTTTTAAAAATGAGTTTGTCATATCATGTTGCATACCATTGGGCAGTATTTATAGAACGTAGAAATGAATATGAAAACTTATATTTTGATTCATGGTATCCTAGAAAAGGTGCTTTCATGAATAACTCTGACTTGAATTTTTCCTCCCCAATTATTGGAATTTTTACTAAACTTTACAAATGTTTTTCTGTCGAGGGGTGCGGAGTGGAGAGTAGCCAGGTAGGAACAGCAAGGAAACACATTCCTAAAGACACTAATATTGTTGATTTGGGAAAAAGCAATTCCGTGTATTCTGCACACTGCGGTCAGGGGACAGACAGCCTGAGATGTGTCGTCCCCTGATATGGAACACTGTTAATTAAAGAGATGAAGATTGCATTTTCATGAGCTAATTTTAAATAAAAGCTTTCATCAACACAATATCTCTCAGTAAAAATTTAGATACTAGCAATTAATAGGCAAAACTGTATCCTATGATTTTTATTATATTGATTCCAAAATAATTAGGTTGGCAAACACGGGCCGAATATCTCTCCCCACATTAATTCAAACTGCTGCTATCATTCTGTTGGTTTTTAAAGGATGGCTGCATCTTACCATGAAATGTATTTCCAGGTTTTGCCAAGTATTAGGTGATTGATTTTATTTCTTTTATTAGATACTTAGGTTTCCCGTACATTTTTATGTATTGCTTAAACACAAACCTGCTTTTACAAGCCTCTTGCCGCCCAAAAGCTTCCTTGTTCAGCACAGAACAGATTTCTTGCTGATCAGATTTTCCCCATTCTTTTCTTTAAGCAAACACTGAAAACTTCCAGCAGCTGCCTAAGATATCACTTTAACCCCCTTCAGGCAGTTTGAAAGGCCTCCCAAAAAGCATGACATTCAATCAAAGTTCAGTAAGGAAAGTTTTAATGAATAAACTTCGTAAATGAGAAAGCACCGCGGCAGAGTGATTAACTCTCATTTGGGCATTAGTGTTGAAATTAATTAAAATGTTTAAGCCATAGGAGGCAGGCTACCTCGTCAGGACCCGGCTCTGCCCTCAGAGTCAGTCTGGATGCAGGCGTGATTCATCTTGCACAGATGAGGGGGGATAAAAGGAAAAGAATAGTCAGGACAAATGTGTTTTCAATGGTGCTTAGCAGCAGGAGGCCACTGGGACTTGAGAGCTGTGTTACTGGAGTGTGACATCATAATACGGTGTACACACTGTGGAGTGCAGGGAAGGGCCTCGCTCTTGCTCTCCGCCCTCTCCCCGTTGGCCTGGAAGCCATGTGCCAGCCAGAATGCTGCAGGCTGCTGCCTTCAAGACCACTCACGAATTAGCTCTGTTTCCCTGACTCTTTTTAAACACACTTGCCACTGTTAACGTCCACGCAGTGACATGAAAGTGTGGCTTTGGTACCCAGTGTGTTTCTCTCAGATCAACTCCATAGAACTGAAAATATAATCAACTGAAAATATAGATCAACTCCATAGTATGAAAATATAATTGCCTCAGACTGACTCTCAGACACACAGCAATGGATTTATTGTTACACTCCCTTAACAACATGCAGAGCAGCAACCATTTCTTCAGGAAACCCCCCAATGCTCCCTTCCCATTAGGTTTTAAAACATCTCGTAAGTGCGATTTCTTTCCAGAACTATGGGTCTGTGGATCTTCTTATAGAAACCCATGACCATGTGGCTGTTTAACAAATCCGTGCTGCTTAAAATTATAAATGACAGCCCATTTCATAAAGAGAAAAGTCCTCTTTGACAGGAAAACAATCTCAGTTGGTTCTCCTTGGATAACAAATGGACTTGTGCCAGCCCTGGCACCATAGTAGTTTCCCAAATAGTAAAGTGATGGACTGCCATTCCTATCTCAGGGGGGCTCAGTTTAGGGGTTTGCACCTGCAAGCCTGGATTATTTCCACCAGGAGAAAATTATCATGATTTGCTACGGATCTACATTCATAACTTTAAAACTGTCTGTCTTCCTTATTTTTCGCTCTATAGATTTCTTGTCAGCCACAATGTCAGAGGTCACCAGCAGAGTGTCCCTTTGGTACCCATTAACTATAACCAGCAAACTTGTTCACTATTGATCCACTGTGTCTAAGTATCTATTATGGTGGATATAAAAGGTGGCTTCACATCTTTCTAAACAGATAATTCATAAAGGCCAAGGGGTCATGGCTGGTGATATATTATTCTTCACTGTATCTGCTGCTGAATGGACACCAGAGGACAAGGGTGGGAAGGAGATGCCAGGGGGTCACGCGTGTTAGGCTGGAGGGGTAGAAAGTTGTGTGTCAATTGGACACGTCGACATCCATATAAATGATAAAAGACATTCATAATATTTGTTCATGACCTCATTATCGATTCATTCTACTCAGAAGCAGGGGTTCCCAGAGTGAAGGAAGACGGAGGAGATTTTTTACCACCCAAGTTCAGTGGAGGTTGAACTCAGAAATGAAAGTCCACAAAAGCCGGTAAAATATCTTCCGGTCGGCAGATATTGGGTTTCACAGGTAATGCATCATCGGGGGCAAAGCATCTAGGGAACAGAGGCCTCAAAGGTGACGTGCTAAGAATCTGCTGGGCTGGTGGGCTCGGACAGCACCACACTCCCTTGAGATTGTTTGATTCATCTGGTTATTTAACCTCCTCCGGTTTGCACTGAACATTCGGCGCTACAGGGCAGAGGCTGCTCCTGATGGTCCACACCTTCCCAAGCCCAAAGTGAAGCATCTCACTAGGGAAACCATGAGGGTCTAATGAGAGAGACCTGCTCACGAGTGAGCGGGTGTGGGGCTTGTCTTCTTTCCCACGGCAGAGCCAGGGATGGTGCACTTTCTCAGGGCTCCCGTTGGAGGACAGTGAATTGTGGTGGATCTTGGTGAGCTGAGATAGTTAAAATGTCACGCTCCCTATGTTTGGATGCATTCTCCAAGTTCTGAACAGTGCAATGCAACAGAGGACCGAAACGAGAGCCACGAAGAGAAAACAGAAAACTAACAACACAGGTTCCCCGTCCTGGATGGGAACTTCATGGGGGCGATAAAAGAGCCCCTGTTCAGAGCCATCCTTGAACGCTCACCTTTGCCTACACGCTCCCTCATGATTTTACTTTCTTTTACCAGCAGTCTTTTTTATTTATTTATTTATTTTTTTATCATTACAGCCTTTTCTATTTCTTTTCTGAAACCTAATATTGCTGAGGGGATGACACATCAAAATTGCAAGATTTCAGAGACAAATTCTGTTTACAAATGTTAGCCAGACCTGAGCCTGGAGCTAGAGATGATGTGTTTGGAAAGTCAGGAAAGGTCTTTTTAGCTAAAGGATGGGATTGAAGAAAGGCTGGGGGTGGGCACAGCAGATGTGGGAGCTGTGGGCTTACTGCGCCAATTTCTCCTTACAGAAAGCCCCATTCATTTGGAGTATCTGCGAACCTTGTAACTCCAGGTTAAAACACCTAATAGAAACTCCAGATCGACTATTTCCTGGAAGTGACCAATCTAAGTAGTCAGACCCCCAAATCGCTTTCCTTTGTTGTGTGAAAACTCAGTTGTTGGGACAACCACGGTCTAGGGGGAATTTCCCTTCCATGTCTGTGGCTGTTAACCTTTTTGTGGATCAACAATCCTTTGAAAATAGTAACAAACGCTGCAATCCCTCTTGAGAAAAATGCTGATGCCCCAAAACTTTGCACATATTTTAGAGATTTGTATTATTTCTGAAGTTGCCACAGGTTAAGAATCCCTATTCTAAATAGGACTTTTAAAAAATGAGTATCGATAGAATCTACCCTTTCTTCCTCAATTCTATAAAGAAAAAAATGAAGCTTAGAAATGAGCCAGCACTATAACCTTCAGACTCCCCAGTAACACTGTGCTTAATAATAATAATATTCAAGTGTCACGTTAGTGGTCTCTGTGGGTGTCTCTGTTCTTCACAATAATTTTTATTTTTATTTAATGTTTGGAGATGTTGTAAAAAGTGACTACTGTTTCAAAATGTGACCTCTGTGAGGTTTAAAACTTACTGAATCAGATGAGATATGAAAGCGCTCAATATAATGTATGACTTAAAGCCATGTTTTTTAAACTTTAATAGGAAATGTCTGGCTCTCAGATCTCTGTTTCTAAAGCCTGGCAGACAGAAGCGTGTCTTTTAAAAAGGTCTAATTTATATACCAAACAGAGGTCCAGCAGATAGAAAGGAAGCCTGTCTTCTTTATCTCGGGCAAACCTGAGCCTTTGATTTGCCTTGAATAAACCTCAGCTCCAGGAATATTTTCACGATAATTAATCATCTTTGATTGTCCCACAGCTGAAGCCCAGTCTAAAGGTAAATGGCCTTTATATGAGATAGATCTATTTGGGGATGGTTGTTTAGCCTTATTTGAGCAGGGATTTCTCTCCCCTTCAGCCCCAAAACTTCCCTGTCATCCCTACCATTACAGAGTGATAGTACCCCTGGCATGCTGCTGCAGGGGGCACAGAGGATGGACACCGGGAGCCGGGTTCTGAAGGTAAAATAGGAGTTAGCTGGGCAGACACAGAAGGGCCTTATAAAGAGGAACAAGCGAGCAGGGATGTGCTGTGCCTTCAAGGCTGTGGGGAGAGTCACCAAGCTGCAGTGAAGAGCTCTTTGGGGGAATGTTTTGGAAGATGAGAGAGGAGAGATAGGGCCAGATCAGGAAGGGTCTTGCACTCTTTTCTCAGGGAGGTACTTGGTAGCTGTTGAAGGGTCTTAAGCTCTTAATAGCATGATTGGTTTAGCATTGCACACATACTGCCATGGCCAGCGTGGAAGCCAACTGGATGGGAAAGTTCTGGAGATGGAAAGATCAGTTCAAAAGCCTCCCTTTTGCTGAAACTGCTGGGGGTCCTCTCCCAACAAGAGGCAGGCAGCTTGGGTCCCTTCTGGACGGCATAGGGCAGGTGTCTGTGGAGACAGGTGCAGAGCGTCGCAAGATCAAGGTCAGTCGGTATTGCTCAGTGTCCCTGACTCAGAGCCCGGGACGGCCACTGGCGGCTGCTTGCCTTTCCTGAGGTCCCATTTCTCATCTGTAAAATGAGCACTGTTTTGCTTTGCCTTGTTTTAAGAGTAAAATAGAACTTACAAGTGGATGAGGCTAGCAGATCATAGAGGCCAGATTAATCGCCTGCTGGATAACTGAATGAATAGTTTACTTACACTGTGTGGTCATAGAGTTGGAAACAGCAGGCCCAGTACTTTGGGAGATGTTGCCACTAGATGAGAAGTTATCCCCACTGCCTTCGGAGACAAGTTTCAGTCTTGTGGAATTTTTTTAAATGAGGGCCGATGCCCTCACAGAGATTGCAGAAGCTTCTGCTTAGTCATTGATTAAAACAACGTGCTTGCAGCCCTGTGGATGTACAGCTCTCCACTGGGGGAGGGGTGCTCAAGAGGAAGCATTATTGTAAATTGATTTGGAATGAATCGCTTTGGAGTTTTTCCATATGACACCCACAAAGGACTTGAGAGATTAGGTTTGGGAATGAGTGCAAAGGATGCTGCCCGGCTGGTTTACAACCTACGGGAAGAGGAGCAAAGAAAGGTGCTGGGCTGTGCTCCTTTCCATAGGCTGGATCGCTGGGGCTCCCAAGTTGACTCCTTCAGGGTGGTAAGGCAAATGGCAGGATTGGGGTGGGGCTGTGGGGAGCCAGTGGCAACCCCGTAATGCCCAGTGAATTGGAGCTTTGCCATCAGAGCTATCTGACTTGGAATTCTAGCTTGCTCCCTCCCCAGCTGTGCAACCTCAGCCAAGTGACCTAACCTCTCTGAGCTTTAACTTTTTTCATTTGTAAAAATGGGATAGAATTACTCTAATTCTACAAAGTGGGAGTCTATCTACTCCTAGGGTTATTATATGGATCAAATAAAATACCCACGTAAAGCATGTACTCACCAGAATATTATATGCAACAGATGGGTTATAAACATAAGTTATTATTTATAATGGACATCTGTAATCTGGGGTCTGTCCATCAAGTCGTTACACCATGATTTCCTTTTGGAGAATGACCTTTCCCAGTTAGGTGTAGTCTTGGTGCCCCCTAGTGTGCGGACTGTCCACACTGGAGTGGAGGGTCCCCGGGGGCTGTATGCACAGGTGCCTGTACCACCCCGCATGGCCAAGACATGAGCATGCGACCTGAGCCCGTGCAGTCGGAGTGTCACTCCTGGGACTTAGAACGAGGCATAGGGTGGAGGTGACGGTGGAAGCACAATGGGGTAGTCTGAAGAAGACAGCCTTCCCTTCACCAGCACTGGTGTCCCAAATCAGACCTGCAAAGTCTCCTTTGGCTTAAACACCCAGAGTCCATTTCTGTTGCTTGCAAGCGAAGTAGTGAAACATTATTGCTTTCAGGAGACATACGTTTCCTTTCATCTGCTCTTCCCCACACAGCCTAAATGTTCAGAGTTCCTTGCATGTCTTCAAGACGTCTTTTCTGCCTGAATTCCTATATTCAACCCTCATCTTCTAACAAATTCTAATTCATTCTTCAAGCCATGGCTCCCATGTTACTTGGTGATACCACCCCAACCCAGCAGTACAAAATATCCCATCTCCACTGTCTTCTCCGCGCTCTCTCTGAAACATTTGCTGCCCTTGCCACACTGTGAGTTAGGTTATCTGCTGCCCTCTAGATGGTGGGCTCCTCACGGATGGCCTTGTCTAGCTTTGAGTTTCTCCTGCCTCACTGACTAAAGGAATATTTATTACAAATACATGAATTTGTGGGCAGACATTGATATTTGGGACATGTCTAAATATAGTAGAACCTCCATAGCTGACCATCTCCCTAGACTGACCCCTCCTTAAGTTGACCTAATGTCACAGACAGGGCATCCACCACACAGTAGGCCCAGTTCCTGATGGTGACCACCACTGTGTGCTGACCAGTTTGCTACTGGGGGTCAACTTACAGTGATTCTGCTGTAGTTTCAGAACAGTAAGCCAATTCTATAAGCTACACAGTTCTCCCGGGAGTGGTGAAAAACATGTTCTTGTCTTGGTTACCAGAAGGGACTATCTGGATTGATCCAGACATTCAAGACCATTGTCTCAGCCTCTTCTATGAGAGTCACAGCAGCTGAGTCTCCTGCAGCCCTGGCCACATCCTGAGCAGCAGGTGAATTTAGGCTTGTTTAATCCTCGAAGTACCCTATGGAGTGGATGCCACTCTTTCTCCATTTCGCAGATGAGGAAGCTGAGACACGCTGAGTCACGTCACCTGGCCCCAGTCACATGGGGACAGTGGAGGAGCTCCCCGTCTGGGCTGTGCTCCTCCACTGTGACGTGGCTTCGGTGGGTCCCTGAGGGGCAAGCAGTGCTTGGCTGGTTCTCCCAGCGCTCAGCCTGCTTTCACAACACGGGGTGAGCACAGGACATTGTGGTCATGTGTGGGGATTCGCCCACCTGCTGAGGAACAGTGATAGTAGTGCAGAGCACACACACAAAAAAGCTGATTTGATTTTATTTCATTTTTAGGCAGGGTCTCACTCTGTCTCCCAGACTAGAACGCAGTGGTGTCATCACAGCTCACAGCAACCTCAGACTCCTGGGCTCAAGCGATCCTCCTGCCTCAGCCTTGATAGTTGCTGGAACCACAGGTACATGCCAGCACGCCCAGCTCATTTTTCTATTTTTGGTACAGATAGGGTCTTGCCCTTCCTCTGGCCGGTCTCAGACTCACAGCCTCAATGGATCCTCCCAGCATCCCAAAGCGTTAGGACGACAGGTGGGGGCCACCACAGCCAGCCCAGGAGCTGACTTTCTGTCCAAGCTACGGTGGGGTGGTGATGAGTAGAGAGCAGGATCCTGCCAGGATATTTGATAATTCTGAGCTTCTGAGATACCCAGAGATGACCCTTGTGACATTATTCGCTGCAGCTAGATTCACCAGGTTGGGTTCAGTGGGTAGCTAAGTCTTACCTCATTGAGTAGCTCAATGCTTAAGTTTTTTGTTTTGGGTTGTTTTTTTTTTGTTGTTGTTGTTGTTGAGACAGAGTCTCACTGTACCGCCCTCGGTAGAGTGCCGTGGCGTCACACGGCTCACAGCAACCTCCAGCTCTTGGGCTTACGCAATTCTCTTGCCTCAGCCTCCCAAGCAGCTGGGACTACAGGCGCCCGCCACAACGCCCGGCTATTTTTTTGTTGCAGTTTGGCCGGGGCTGGGTTTGAACCCACCACCCTTGGCATATGGGGCCGGCACCCTACTCACTGAGCCACAGGCGCCGCCCGGGTTTTGCTTTTTTTTGAGAAAGAATCTCACTCTGTCACCTTGGGTAGAGTGCCATGGTGTCACAGCTCACAGCAACCTCAAACTCTTGGGCTCAAGCGATCCTGTTGCCTCAGCCTCCCAAGTAGCTGGGGCTACAGGTGCCCACCACAATGCCTGGGTAGTTTTTCTGTTTTTAGTAGAGATGAGGTCTCACTGTTGCTCAGGCTGGTCTCAAACTCCTGAGCTCTGGTGATCCATCTACCTTGGCCTCCTGGAGTTCTAGGATTACAGGCACGAGCCCTGGTGCCCAGACAATGCTTACGTTTTTAAGTCAAGAACACTGAATGTGAGGCCTGGCTCAGCTGTCCTCTGTGTTCATGACCTTGGGCAAATTACTTAAGCACAGGTGACTCAGTTTCCTCATTTATAAAATGGGGCAGAAGGGAAGTCTGTATGTCAAAGGATAGTTATGACAATTCATTCGGAAAATGACTTGGACATAACTCAGAATGTCTGTCATCTATTAAGTGGTAGCATTACGCAGATATCAGCATAAACATCAGTATGAACATGTGTGCTAGTTATGACCGGTGGCAGTGAGGTGTTCTCAGGAGCAGAGGGAAGGGAAAGAGCAGGGGTGACGAGCACTCAGTCCCTAAGATTGACTCCTTGGCCAGAACCGCCCCCTCTGTCCTCAGCTCTCCGCAGCCTTCCACAGGGTTTGTGGTTTTCTCACTGAGACGACCAGAGCTGATGGCTCTGTAGGGTCATCCTGAAACTTTCAATGAAGAATTTGGTTAAAAAGGCTGATTTTACCATTAGTGCCTGTTGCCAAAGAGCCACGATATTTCTCACACATGATGAGCTGTGCACGGGACCGCCAGTAATTAGGTGAAGTCACCATCAGCTTCATCCCCAAGGAGAAATGAGGGTATGATTTGCCCAGAGCCCATCAGAACACACATGCCCTGAACCCTGGGACTAGGAGTGAGGGGTTCTCAACTCACCGGTCC
Source organism: Nycticebus coucang (assembly GCF_027406575.1). Lineage (NCBI taxonomy): Eukaryota > Metazoa > Chordata > Mammalia > Primates > Lorisidae > Nycticebus > Nycticebus coucang. The sequence continues at coordinate 60,213,238 of NC_069801.1, read as the reverse complement.
ATTTACGCTTCCAACCTTGCAGAGTCCAGATTCAAGTACAAGAACTTTCAAAAGCTTCCTACGGAAACCAAACTTCATTGCAAAGCTCTCCATTAGCTGCACACCAAACAAATCTACACAAATAAAGTGCATTTTCAAAGTAAGAAATACATTCTCTGAATGCTTCTCCCTGCCTCAGCTTTCAGTAACCACGGTTTACATCAGACCCATTCTCTGAGAGGTGCTGAGGTGGGAGACTGGGACAGAAGTCTCGGGATTTGGGAACCTCTTGGGACTGTGTGTTGGTGCTGTCACTGCACAGCTGGCATCAGCGTGAACCCCCACCACTGGGACATGCAACAATTTGTAATGTAACAATTAACGGAAATATTGACTTAAATATTTGCTCAGCTGGGAACTGGTAACTACAGAAATCACCAAAAGGAATAAGACGGTGGCATGACCAGCATCCCAGGGGGCTCTGAAGTTCACATGAATTTCTCAAGAGATTTCCACTATGTCTTTTGAGAAGCACCTTCTTTATGTTAACTTTTGAGCCACACCAAAGTGATGAACTGCATAAAAATGCAACCTGGAAAATGTAAGGACATGTAGCACTTGCCCATTTCACAACGGGTGAACGGCATCTGCAGATTCTAATTGGGAAAGTTTCCCACTGGCCCTGCTCCTGAGGATGAGAGGGAGATTCGGCTTTGCAAAGCTGCAGTTTCCTTTTCTGGGATGATTGTAAAGTTCCCTACGAGCCGCCCCCCACCAGCCAAAAAACCCATCAGCTTAAGTGCCAACCCCCTACCTCAGTTCTCATACACTTTCATCTTGTTCCCAGGATTCACTAATGTAAATAAGATGTCCACCCGGATAATGGAGCCCCCAGCTCGCAGTCCGTGCCTCTTCATGCCAATTAAACACATTTCTACAGCCACCATCAATGCATCAGGATGGCTGCGACAGTCGTCGGTGGGCAGACGAAAGGGACTTCGTGCGGGTTTTTTCTGTTTTATTCTAACCACTGGGCAATGGTCTTAATTGCAAGCACTGATTCTGAAAGATATATTTGGATATATAAACTGATGAACCAGCTTATTTGCCGCTGATTACTAAGATCTCAGAGTACTTGATTTAAATGAATATTTCTTTAATGAAAACCCCAGCTTAGAATATAAAAAAACAATCTTGACATATGCATACTGCACAAATATGGATTTATCTATGCCAAGCCACTTGAACATACGATCATATTCGGCGGGAGTTATAATTAATAATGATTCTGTGGTTATTACTTGAGTTAGGGGTACTTCGCCAGAGTTGTTCTGATGGTCCACAGAGGTTTTCTCCTCTTGGAGTTAGCGGGAGTACAGAGACATTTGAGAGGCCACCTTGGAATCGTTGGTCACTTTTGAGATGAGGAGCTAGGTCTTCTTTCTTTCTTTCCTTCCCCCCACCCTCGGTCTTAAAAAGGAGGGGTGGCTGACTTTCCAGTGTAGTAAAGATTGAAAAAGGGACAAAAGGTGTCAAATGTTAAGACCCAGGGATTAAACAAAATTGGGTTATTGATTAACTAGTATGTTGGTAACCTGATGTTCGGGCAGCTGAATACCAGAGTCTTACCCTCTTGGAGTTTATGAGCCAATTTCTCCCAAGACTGTGAGCTTCTTGTGCTTCCAGAGGACTTGTCGGGGGCCAACCCGCCCAGAGTGACAGCGACTCTGCGTCTGGAAGCCCCACTGGGTTGTGAAATGAACAAGGCCCTCTGTGCCCCTGATCCAGCCGGTCAAGCCCCGGGGCTCCAGGAAGGAACATCTCCCATCTCCTACTGAAGAGCAGACATATATCCTGCCTTTAGGACAAGACTACAATTGCAAATCCTAGAATATAAATTACACTTTCATCTTTCTTTGGTTTTCTTTCTTTTGCTTCAGTTTTCATTCCAGGATAAACTTCCCTGTCAAAGGGACATTTCTGATGTGTCAAATTCACCACTGTAATGAACAGGTTGACAAATGTGGAAGGTGAGCAGACATTTGGGTCTGCCGCAGCTGCCTGCAGCCAGAGGAACCCGTGACTTTCACAAGGATAACGAGGCTTTGAAAGATGGCGAAAATGTCGCCATCAACCTGCCCTTCTGCTACTTAGTAATTAGATAATTAGTCAGGCCCTAATTATGGGATCAGGGTGCAGGCAAACAATTAGCTGAAAGAATTACTACATAAAACTGAAACCGAGATTCCTGAAAACAATATTTAATTTTATGATATTAATATTTGCAGCAATAACGCAAGTCCTTTGCTGATGCCAGCCATGGGCATCTGGAAGAGGACTTGAGTGTTCTTCTCGTAAGAGCTGGCTGTCTGCAAAGCCCACAAAAATGAACCCTGATATGCTCTCTGTTCAGGACCCTGAGTGTGCCCAGGCAAGACGCTGGTGGCTGTCCTGTGTCAGTCATGTGGGTACATAGCTGTACCGCACACACCTGCTTACAAACTCCTGATTTCTTCGAGAGAAGCTACAAAATATGTCTCCGACCATAAAGAAAAATGGGGCCGGCTCATAAATTCCTCTTGCATATGGTAAGAGAGAGTAAACACATAAACAAGTTTGCAAATGCCTTCCTCCGACCCGGAATTATTAACACATTGTCTTGTTATCATGATTAAA